>NW_027500015.1:0-50605 GCF_021521415.1 Bidens hawaiensis | reverse complement strand
GTTTAATTGCATATCCGATGAAGGTTGACTGCGTCTGTTCTTATCAATTTTGACTTTGACCCCTTAGTCAAAATTTGGATAAGAACTAATGCTCATTCGTTATGATAAACGAATCACCGGTCATTTGTTAAGCAGCCATAACGAACGGGACACATTCGTGTGTCTTTATGACGAATGAACCCTTAATTCGTCTTAATGAGTTAACGAATGGCACTTGCCATTCGTTATCTATCCATTTTCTAAGAAAGACAACGAGTCAATTCATTCTCTATAGAATACACTTGCATGTTCCCCGTAACGAATGAGCCATCATTCTTCATATAGAAAGCACAAAAGGCCTTAGTAATTCTTATGCACTCATTCGCTATCAAACCATTTTTTATAACGAATGAAACCATTCGTCATAACGAATGGGATATCGAATGAGGCTAAACCAGAGGCCATTCGTTATAACGAATGGGGTAGTGAATAAAATATTTATTTAAGAATTTTAATGGAAATTTTGTTAAAGACCTTTAATAGAAATAAAATTTTTCCAAGCTGACATGGCAGCTCAACCCCAGCCAGGGGCTCTGCCCCTTGGACCCTGCTAGGGGCTGCCTGTCACACCCCAACCTAAGACGGAAATGTCGAGGCGTGAACTGATTGCTACAGCTCTCATGGTACTATCATACAATATTTAAATGACAATATCTATTAATTTAATTAAGTTTCCAAATAAATCAAATACAAACAAGTACATAATCCATAATCATACAACAATACAACTTATATCACAATGATCTTGATTTATTATTTTCTAACTTAAATTCTTCACTAAGTCTTCACCAACCTGCATTAAATTTCTACAATAACCTGCATATGCATATAAAATAGAATTTTGTTAACAACACATGTTGAGTGAGTAAACACCAGTTTAAGACACTACAATAATTATCACACCCTCAAATTCCACTAACGGAGTTTTACCGTCAAGGGTGTGAACTAACAGGATCGGAATCATTAGTTATATCAAACACCAAAATTCAAAGTCTTCAAAATAACCAAGACATACAAGTCTTAAGTAAAATAAAATGCGGAAGCGTAAATTGTAAAGCAATTTAGTTGCGCCACACATGACGACTTAAAACACAATTATCATGAAAAAATTCAAAGAAAGGTTAAAGCAATAGAGTTCAGAGTATGCATGTCCTCTACCGCTCGCCCGCCTCGGCTACCTGAGATAAACATACTAGAAGTATCAACACAGGGTTGGTGAATTCACATGTTTAAGTAAGTTTAAGCGTTGCGTTTTAGTTACCAGATAGTGTTAAGTCAATTATATATCAATAGGTAGCTAACCTATCAAGCATGTATTACTAAGTGTTTGACACCGAAGCTGACTGTTTATACGATTGCCTTGACACCATGTCAACCACGACCATGGTAAATGTGTTAACCAAAATTACACCCACTCGACCTACAGTCGAGTTTAGAGTTGGGTGGGGTTTGTCAAACCCAGTAGTACTACTCAATGGTGACTCGCTATTATCCAATATTAACCGGTTCAATGTTCAGAAGGACTTAGTTGGTTTGTTGCCACTTAGCTTTACAAGTGGTATATAAAGAGTAAACAAAATCTAAAGCGTTGGAGTATGTTATCTCCCCCTAATAAAAGCGTTAAAGAGTAAAAGGGGCCGTGAAACTCACTGTTTGCGAAGTTAACAAAAAGAACCGAGAAAAGCGTGCGTCATAGAAATCCTAATTAGTTCTCTAAAAAAAAAAATAATATTTCTAAGTGTTTGAACTACTAGTGAGTCTCTAGACTCAACACATACAAATTATGCATGAGATGTGTTCGTTTGTGAAACAAGTGCGACTCGACAGACACGTTGGTGATAAGTTACATGTGTGAAAAAGTATATTATAAAGTGTTACAATGGTACATTACCTATAAATTATCTCCCACAATGGCAAATATGTCCAACTCATAGCATACATCGATCAATTAATCACTTTTCATGTTAATTCAAGGAATACAACAGCTAAGTTACCGAGACAAATTTTAACACGTCAAGATTTCTCTATTTCAAAAATCATAACATGTAAATAAAATCACCAAAAATCATCACAGAAGCACAAATGATTTAGGTTTCTATAAATATTTTTATTATATTTTTATTACATACGGTTTTCTCACAATGATCAAAACAACACAGTAAGCACCCAGCAGTCATTATCATGCGCAACAAAACGTTATTTACTATTCCCGTTACATGGTTAATCCAATTAATTCAAGGCCAATTGGGTTATATTCCTCACTAAAATTATTAACTTCCAGAAGTGAATCAACTCAATTGGCCTTGTCGTTTGTGAGATACACTAATTACGAAACAGCCTATAAGCAGGCTTCCCGAAATAGACTCGCACAACAGATTTGTAAATTAATAAAAACTAACTTTCACACGTCCAAAAATTACAAACTCAGACTCTTTAGAACTAGAGTCGACCTACTACATCATAGAATCAATAATCACTTTGAAAAACATCATTGACATCAAGTTACAGTGGTTTTAACATTCGATTATGAATCTGTCCAGTATCAGTTTTCATCAAAAACTCAACAAACTATTAATCTATGAACTAAAAATCATGCACACAACCCTAACTCAATCAATTATCAATATATTTAGCATTTAGGATTTATAATTAATATGTATAATTATGCAAATATTCATAGAATAGAATAGACATAGTGTTTGGTTTACCTAGTTAGCACCTTAAACCTTCAACAAGCTTGCAAGATGGATTGTATGTATGTGTGTGTGGTGTGTTGTTGATCGATCAAGGGAGAGGGGAGGGGGTTGGGGCTGCCGTCGCACAAAGGGAGAGGGAGTTAGGGTTTATGGTTATTAATATGTATATATATTATTACTTAATATACATGTTACACTTAGCACCCTCAACTTCGATTTTATATAATTATAGCATAAAACATCAATCACCTCCATAATATGATGACATGCATACAAACACACATTTACAAAATATAAACGGAACACATAATTATATCAAGTACTTGTTTACAATATTTATTGTTTGTTCACTAACGGTTTGAGTCGACTCGTGTGTGTTTCGGTGAAACTCTGAAAGGCTACTTATGAAATGATTGTTGATGTGCTCAAAACAACCAATTAAATATTAACTAATTTAGACAAGTAATAAAAACTAGACCTAAGACTCAACTACACAAGACACCGGCAAGTGAACCGATCGATTGTACGAAAGCTAAGTAAGTCCGGAATATCGAACCCACGGGACTCTATGAATTACGTTAATTAACTAATTAGACTCAACTTACGACACGACAATTTATTATTAATGTTTTAAGGGGGTTTTTAAACTAATATTAAACTAAGAAAATAAATAAACAAGTAAACAAGAAACAAGCAATTAAAAACAAGATCAAAACCAATTAGAGAAGGAATCTACCTAGGTAAGAATCCCATGAATCAACAATTATCAAGCAATGGACAAATAACATGATTATGGAAACTGATTTCTAAACGTATTCATCTAACAAACCCTAAGGACACTTGACCGAATCAAACGAAATCCCAAAGAATGATTATTAGATTATTAAGCAATCAGTAATATTGATTTCCTCACAGTTATCAAATATGGTTAATTAATAGTATCTTAGGCAAGCAATCTCATGAAACACTAAACCTGTAACGATTCCGGCAAATTCAGGTATACCCTAGCCGGAATGTACCATTTATGTGTTATTTAATACTAAATATATGAATTATAATGTGTTTGTACGAGTATATAAGATTCACAGTACGAATTATACTCGAATGTACATTTAGTCGTATTGGAATTACGATTAACCGATGAACGGTTATTGAAACCCGAACGAATCGGGGATTACGTCATAGATGAAATATATGATGTTTAGTAAGGTTTACGAAGTATTAAGGCTTCGGGATAAGTGAATTATAGCACAGAAAAAGGATTTCGATTTATTAGTACGTCGGTACGATAAACGAAACCTTTAACATCAAACCAAGCAAGAGACGATCGATCAAGCTGAAAAAGATGCACAATTACCGACAATATGATGTGTTAAGCCAATAAATGTCATGGTTTAAGTTTTTAAAGTTTTTAAATCGGTTTTATATAAATTTAAATTTTAAGCCGAAAAACGACCGTTTTGGCCTCGTTTTGAGCGGAATTAAACGTTTAACCAAAAAACGAACTGAACCAGATTATCCACAACATTATCCGGATTACACAATCCGAATGTGTGGCCAAGGTTGAAGATGTGGGCCCCACCCCACACCTTACATGGACCGATCGGTCCTATAGTACACACACACACATTTCATTTTCCTTTTTCTAACACCCCAACTCCACAATCCTCTCAACACTCTTCAACATTCATCCAAATCCTTGATTTTTAACAAGAATCATAAGGTAAAAACATGGTTATAATGGTTGATTCATAGTTTTGATTCCATGATCTTAAGTTGTTTGCAAGAGAATGAAGTTTCAAGTGAAAAATGGGTGAAAACCCGAGATGAAACCGATTCTTGCATGATCAAGTGATGTATACAAGTTATACAAGGGATCTTGGTCCATGAAAGGAGTTAAAAGAGTCAAAAACGAATTTTTACGGTTAAAATCTTAGTTTTGATGTCTTAACCGAAACCATGAAAGAAATGGCTTGATTGTGGGTATAACTTGCTTGGTGTGGTGTTGTTGTGCTTGTAGGTGTTGTATCTAGTTGCTAGCAAAGGCTAGAAAGCAAGATCTTTGCGATCTAAAGCTAGAAACACAAGGTAGTTCGGTTTTTCGTATGATTTGTAAGATTTGGACAGATTGTGGTAGACTTAGAGTTGAGTCATGAAATTTCACAGAGATTATCTACACATGAAAATATGAGATCGGTGAAATTTTGGTAATTTTTGGGTAAAGGATGAATATTTGGTGAATTTAATGCTCGGTTTTGGCTAAAAATGGTGAAAAATAGCTAAACATCATGAAAAATTCTGGAAAAATTCAGATAAGCTTTTTATAACATATAAAAGTCACACACAAAATTTCAGGTCCATTGGAGAAGTCTAAGTAGGCTTTTCGGTAAAACGAGATCTAGGGTTTTCTAGCTCGGTTTTGGTGAAAATGGCATGAAAATGAGTTTTTGGTTCTGTAAAAATTATTGGGAACTATGTGGATGGCAAGAGTCATCCCAGAAAAATTTGGGATTTTTCTAAGGTCATTTGGTATTTTCGACATATTTGGTGTTTAAATGACGTTTAAAAATAGATAAATAAATGTTAAATATAGAAAATAAATCTGGAAATATTTTATAAAATTCCTTACTGTCAAAAACTGAATTGTGCAAAATTTCAAGATCCGAGACTAAACGGATAATTATTTGTGCTAAACAGAACATAAAAACAAACTTTTAAAGCTTAAAACGCGTAAACCGGCAAAGTTCGCCTAAGCGAGCTGACTGGTGTATAAAAACCCTAAAAATGGACTATTTTCATGAAACTAAGTTAATCAAGTAAAAATCAATCATCCGAAAGTAATTCGGATGATTTGGGTAATTTTACCCGATTTAGCAGTTTCCGGTATACTAAAGACGGAAACGGGCCCCGCGGCCAAACGGGGTGTCTAAACTGAGCTATAATTTCACCGCTTTAATTAAAATATCAGTAACAACTATTTTCGGGTCGTATGTGACCAAACTTATTTTTTTGAAAACATAAAGACGGTTAACCGTGCTAGGCACGCAAAACGAGAAAACAAACTAATGGTAATTTTGACTAAAGAACTCTAAGGGATATCACAATCTAAGTCCTGAGAAGTGTTTCGGGGTTAACATTGTCCCCGGATCGTGTACGGTACTGGGTCAACAGTGTCCCCAGACGTACCGGTTAACACGAATTTAAGTTATATTAATAGAAATTGTGTAGTAACGACTTAGGGATCGTATTACAGATCCGGGCCGGTAGCTGTTCACAGTATTACATCTTGCTCACAAAAAGGTGAGTTTCACGAGCCCCTTTTTCTGAATTGTTTCAAATGTTTTCCCGGGGCGGAAGCATGTTACTACTGAAATATTTAAGTACATACTGAACGCATGGATTTGCGTGGATTTTACTAAACGTATGGATTTGCGTGGATTTATATATATTGTTTATTGTACGGGAATCGTACGGAAATGTACTAAGATGGTAATTGTCTGAGTTGTTAATATTGTAAGGTCCCGCAACAGTGTTCTGGGTTAACAGTGTCCCCAGATGTCATTTGAAGTGTTCTGGGTTAACAGTGTCCCCAGATGTCATTGGAAGTGTTCTGGGTTAACAGTGTCCCCAGAGATTATTGGAAGTGCTCTGGGTTAACAGTGTCCCCAGAGGTTATTGGAAGTGTTCTGGGTTAACAGAGTTTTCACTTGTAGGCTCAGCATAATTACATCATTAATTTATGATTATTAAAATGATTTGTCATGGTTTATTTAAATTAGTGAAACTCACCAACTATTCGTAGTTGACCCGTTTTCTTTACATGCTTTCTAGGTACACCCAAATTGGAATGAGTGATACGTGCTTGATGATGTGTGCTATTTTGTGGAAGATTAAAGATCTATATTTTGCATTAAATATGTTAATGTACTATCGGTAAAACTTATGTGATAACACCTAGATGGTAACGAAACTCGGAACAATGTAATTCGTTTAAATTAATGTAGTGGTGTTTTCTTTATAAGCAATGCTGTTGATATCAGATGTGTCTGTTGCATCCCGTGTACGTTTCCGCTGCGGTTACGGGGTGTTACAAAACCCTAGATAACTTGATAAGCTAACATGACATCATGAACATGGATCAACACAATAAGCAAGAATATTGTCACTAATCTATCCTAGCATGCGATTGACCAAGACACACGAACAACTCCTCACCTTACAGCTATTGGAATTTAGCAAAACATTCAAAATCCTAATTAACGATTAATAAGCTTCTGTGATCTAATAGACCTATTCAACCATAATAATCAAAACATCAAGTAATGATTAAACATGAACCCTAATATCTAAAGAACACAATCAATAGAAAGCAAGATCCATATGAAGCAATAATTAATAATCTACCAAGATAATAAACATTCATATGCATCATGAAAACAAAATCAAG
The DNA here is from genome assembly GCF_021521415.1 of Bidens hawaiensis. NCBI lineage: Eukaryota > Viridiplantae > Streptophyta > Magnoliopsida > Asterales > Asteraceae > Bidens > Bidens hawaiensis. Next base: position 43,423 of record NW_027500015.1, on the reverse strand, counting down.
TATTTTACTATTAATAAAACGAAACCATAATCAAAACATTATCCAAAGCAAGAATAAAGCGTCAAAACATGTTCATCAAACCTAGGTAGACATGAAGTCTAGCCTAGAATCATTATTAAAAACAATCCTAAACAAGTATTAAAAACAAAGAGGAAAGACATGACAAATAATGAACAAGGAACGAAGGTTAGAGCGATAAAACCCTTTGCAATTGATCCTTGAACACCCGGATGAAAGAACTCTTGATCCTCCTTGGTTCCTAGCTTCAAATCACATTCAAAACCTTGGAAAACCTTTCAAAATCGGCTGCCAAAAGTCTCCTTCCGTCTAGGTTTGCAATCATATGTTTATATAACGATAAACGGGCTTGGACTTGCAAAAAGAAGTTGACCAAAAGGCCTAGGCGCCGCGCGAACCCCTTGGTCCTTGGGCTCCGCGCGGCGCGTCGTGCTTTAGGTAGGGGCTACGGATTTTCTTGTTAATTGTTGCTTGATCTTTGTTAAATATTGTTTAATTCACTCCTTGAACTCCAAGTAACAATAAGAATCTTCTAGACCTTGCTTCCTTTGCTTCTCCAAGCCACCATATGTATGAAAACATAACAAAACATTAGTGAAGTAATCATGTAATCATTAACGAACAAAACGAACTTAAACTTCTAATGAAATGATAGAAAGAATTAGATTTAACATTCAAGACACCAAACAATTTAAAACAAAATAAACATATAGTAAACTTGACTCAAAACCTAAATTAATAAAAGTTGAACTAAACACGAACTAAACCGAACTTGAAACATTAAAAAAACACAACTTTACAAGGGATTCGAGATGTATAAATAGATGTATATCAATTGTCATGTGTCATTTAACTCTAATTAAATGTAATGAGATATGCGTTAACAAGAATGACATAGTTCGTGTGATCTTGTGTTTGAATTAACGGAGTTCGGATTAACGGAGTTAACCTGAAATTGACGAGTGTCACATCATTCCCATGTTGAAAGAATTTTCGTCCCGAAAATTTGTATCACGTCGCGATGGCTGTCTGAAAAAGGCAAAAAATTTCAGTTTGTCACATCATCCCCTATAGAAATAAATTTCGTCCCGAAATTTAATTCATACCTCCGGTGTTGTCTGACGGGTTGTCAGTTTTCGCGGTTTTCGGTGCTTAGTCAACCCTTCGAAAAGGTGAGGATACTTTTTCATCATTTGATCCTCGCGTTCCCATGTGAACTCTGGTCCACGTCTCGAGTTCCAACGAACTTTAATGATGGGAATCTGGCTGTGTTTGACTTTTTTAGTTTCCCAATCCAAGACTTCGACTGATTCCTCGATGAAGCGTAACTGTTCATCAACTTGCAGCTCGCCCAAAGGGACTGCTAGTGTTTCGTCAGAAAGGCATTTCTTCAAGTTGGATACATGAAAAACATTGTGTATGCCACTGAGTTCTGCTGATAAATCCAATCGGTATGCTATTGGGTCGATACGTCCAGTTATTCGAAATGGACCAGCGTATCGTGGATTTGGTTTGTTTCGTTTCCCAAAACGAACTACACCTTTCCAAGGTGAGACTTTCAATAATACCTTGTCCTCCACTTGGAATTCCAGAGGTTTTCGGCGTTTGTCGGCGTAACTTTTTTGGCGATCACGTGCTGCTGCCATGCGATTTCGGATTTGGACAATCTTTTCTGAGGTTTCAAGTACTAATTCGGGACCAGTTATTTGGCTGTCAACCACTTCTGCCCAGCAAAGTGGCGATCGACACTTTCGTCCGTGCAACGCTCTAAATGGCGCTGCTTTAATACTGGCGTGATAGTTGTTATTATACGAATACTCTACCAAGGGCAAGTGGGGTTCCCAACTCTTTCCGTAATCCAATGTGCATGCATGCAACATGTCTTCCAAGGTTTGAATTGTGTGTTCGCTTTGCCCATCTGTTTGAGGATGGTATGCTGTGCTCATATCGAGGCGGGTGCCTAGTGCGTTCTGAGGCGACTTCCAAAAGCGCGAAGTGAAACGGGGATCTAGATCGGATATGATTGAGACAGGCACTCCGTGTCTAGCCAATACTTCTTTCATGTAGGTGCGAGCCCGTCTTTCTATTTTGTCCGATTCCTTGATCGCTAAGAAATGCAAAGACTTAGTCAACCGGTCAACGATCACCCAGATGGTATCACATTCCGTCGGTGTTTTGGGTAAGCCTGTGATGAAGTCCATGGAAATGTGTTCCTATTTCCACGTTGGGATTTCCGGTTTTTGTAACAGACCAGATGGTTTATGATATTCCACCTTGACTCTTGCACAAGTCAAACATTTGCTCGCGGAGGTGGCAATGTCGGCTTTCATGTTTGGCCACCAGTAAAGTACCTTCAGGTCATGGTATATTTTGTCTGAGACAGGGTGAATGGAATATCGGGATTTATGTGCCTCGTCCATCACCATATTTCTCAAGTCTCCGTATCGAGGGTCCCAAATTCGGTTTTCGAAATATCGGACCCCGTCCGATTTGGTCTCAAGCTGCTTATCCATGCCCCGCATGAGTTCTGATGGGAGGTTATTGTCTTTCAAAGCTTCGAGATGAGCATCACGAATCTAATCAGGTAAGTTGACATGAATCGTGAGTTGTAATGCTCGCACTCATCTAGGGTTAAGGGTTTCCTTTCTGCTGAGAGCATCGGCCACTACATTGGCCTTGCCAGGGTGGTACTTGATGGCACAATCATAATCCTTAAGTAGCTCGACCCAATGACGCTATCGCATGTTCAACTCCTTTTGATCGTAGATATGTTGGAGACTCTTGTGGTCGGTGTAAATGGTAAACTTGGTACCGTACAAGTAATGCCTCCATATCTTAAGGGCAAACACCACAGCTCCGAGTTCCAACTCATGGGTCGTATAGTTCTTCTCATGTACCCGTAGTTGTCGAGAGGCATAGGCTATAACCTTCTCAAGTTGCATTAACACGCAACCGAGACCCTGTATAGATGCATCACAATGTACTTCAAAATTTCATGTTCCCTCGGGGAGGGCTAGGATAGGCGCGCTACAGAGTTTTGTTTTCAAAAGTTGGAAGGCGGACTCCTGTGTGTCACCCCAATTGTACTTAGTACCCTTGTGTGTCAGTGCGGTGAGGGGTTGAGCAATCTTTGAAAATACCTCGATGAAACGTCGGTAGTAGCCAGCTAGTCCTAGGAATTGTCGCACCTCAGTCGGAGTCTTTGGTGCTTCCCAGTTTTTGATGGCCTCTACCTTGCATGGATTGACATGGATACCACTCTCATTGATCACATGTCCTAAGAAGTGAACCTCGCGAAGCCAAAATTCGCATTTCAAGAGCTTGGTGTACAATTGTTCCTTCTTTAGCAACTCTAGGATTAACCTTAGATGTTCTTCATGATCGGTCTTGTTTTTGAAGTAGATGAGGATATCGTCAATGAAAACAATAAAGAATTTGTAGAGGTACGCCTTGCATACTCTGTTCATGAGGTCCATGAATACGGCTGGTGCATTGGTTAAGCCAAAAGGCATAACCGAAAACTCATAGTGACCATACCGAGTTCTGAATGCCGTCTTCGAAATTTCTTCTTCGCGTACTCTTAATTGATGGTAACCAGATCTCATATCGATCTTCGAGTAGTAACTCGATCCTTGAAGCTGGTTATTGACCGTCACCTTGTTTAGCTCCCGATAGTCGATGCACATGCGGAAAGTCCCGTCTTTCTTTCGTACAAATAGGACAGGGGCTCCCCATGGTGATGAGCTGGGTCGGATGAAACCTTTATCCAACAAGTTCTGTAACTGAGTGGACAACTCCTGAAGCTCTGCCCGTGCGAGCCGATACGGGGCTCGTGCTATGGGTGCCGCACCGGGGGCTAAGTCGATTTGGAACTCGACTTTTCGAATGGGTGGGAGTCCTGGAAAATCTTCTGGGAAGACTTCGGGAAAATCTTGCACAATCGGTATGTCTTCGATCCGCTTCTCCTCCGCGGGTTTCTCAAGAACATGAGCTAAAAACGCCAGGTGACCCTTTCGTAAATGTTTCTGCGCCTTCATGAGGGTGATGATGTTGGTGGTCATGCCACTCTTCTCGCCCTGTATCGATATGACTTCGCCGAAAGGAGTAGTGATATGAACAATCTTGTCATGGCATATAATCTCAGCTCTATTCTCGGATAGCCAGTCCTTACCGACAACAACGTCGAAACTACCAAGTGTAAAGGGTATGAGGTCGACGTCGAAGGTATGACCCGACAGTTTCAGCTTACATCCCGCTAGTACGTGTGTTGTTTCTATAGACTTACCGTCAGCTAATTCGACATGATACTTAGCATCTAATGGTGTCAGAGTTAAGTCTAACAGTTTAATAAAAGATCCGACACAAAACTCCTATCAGCTCCAGTGTCAAACAAAATGGAATCAAAACAGTCGTTTACAGGATACTTACCGGTAACCACGTTTGGATCTTTGCGGGCCTGGCCCGATCCAATGGTAAAGGCTCTACCCTTAGTACCGCCTCCGTTGTTGTTGTTGTTGCCTCCGTTGCCCTCATTTTGTTTCAGTTTAGGACAGTCTTTCCTGAAATGACCCTCCTGACCACACTCAAAGCACCCTTTTGTTGTTGCAGGCTGTTTAGGAGCACCCTTTCCCGCAAGTTCTCCTCTACAGTCCTTAGCCTGATGACCCAATTTACCGCATCGTAGGGACTTGATATGGTCGCATAGGCCAGCATGGTGATAGTTGCACTTGTTACAATTTGGGTACTTTTCAGTATAGTTACTCGAACCCTGTCTGCCACCGTTGCCATTGTTGGAACTCTGATTGTTGAAGTTCCGAGAGAGTTCGGGTTTACGGTGGTGTTGTTGCTGGAGGGGTTCGATGATGAGGACGTTGTGTTGTCAACCCATAGCAACAACACCACCGTAAACCCAAACTCGCTCGGAACTTCAACAATCAGAGTTCCAACAACGGCAACGGTGGCGGACAGTAACTATGCTGGAAAGTGCCCGAAGTGTAATAAGTGCAACTATCATCATGCATGCCAATGCGACCGTATCAAGTCCCTACGATGCGGTAAATTGGGTCATCAGGCTAAGGACTGTAGAGGAGAACTCGCGGGAAAGGGTGCTCCTAAACAGCCTGCAACAACAAAAGGGTGCTTTCAGTGTGGTCAGGAGGGTTATTTCAGGAAAAACTGTCCTAAACTGAAACAAAATGAGGGCAACGGAGGCGGTACTAAGGGTAGAGCCGTTGTCATTGGATCGAGCCAGGCCCGCAACGATCCAAACGTGGTTACCGGTAAGTTTCCTATAAACGACTGTTTTGATTCCATTTTGTTTGACACTGGAGCTGATAGGAGTTTTATGTCGAAAGTTTTTAGTAAACTGTTAGACTTAACTCCGACACTGTTAGATGCTAAGTTTCCTGTCAAATTAGCTGATGTTAAATCTATAGAAACAACACATGTACTAGCGGGATGTAAGTTGAAATTGTCGGGTCATAACTTCGACATCGACCTCATACCCTTTACACTTGGTAGTTTCGACGTTGTTGCCGGCATGGACTGGCTATCCGAGAATAGAGCTGAGATTATATGCCATGACAAGATTGTTCATATCACTATTCCTTCCGGCGAAGTCATCTCGATACAGGGCGAGAAGAGAGGCATGACTACCAGCATCATCACCCTCATGAAGGCGCAGAAATATTTACGAAAGGGTAACCTGGCGTTTTTAGCTCATGTTCTTGAGAAACCCGCAGAGGAGAAGCGGATCGAAGACATACCGATTGTGCGAGATTTTCCCGAAGTCTTCCCGGAAGATTTTCCAGGATTCCCACCCATTCGACAAGTCGAGTTCCAAATCGACTTAGCCCCCGGTGCGACACCCATAGCACGAGCCCCGTATCGGCTCGCACGGGCAGAGCTTCAGGAGTTATCCACCCAGTTACAGGACTTGTTGGATAAAGGTTTCATCTGACCCAGCTCATCACCATGGGGAGCCCCTGTCCTATTTGTTCGAAAGAAAGACGGGACGTTCCGCATGTGCATCGACTATCGGGAGCTGAACAAGGTGACGGTCAAGAACCGTTATCCCCTACCCCGAATTGATGATCTTTTCGACCAGATTCAAGGATCGAGTTACTACTCGAAGATAGATCTGAGATCTTGTTACCATCAATTAAGAGTACGTGAAGAAGACATTTCGAAGACGACATTCAGAACTCGGTACGGTCACTAGAGTTCACATGGGAACGTGAGGATCAAATGAAGAAAAAGTACCCTCACCTTTTCGAAGGGTTGACCAAGCACCGAAAACCGCGAAAACTGACAACCCGTCAGACAACACCGGAGGTATGAATTAAATTTCGGGACGAAATTTCTTTCTAAAGGGGGATGATATGACAAACTGAAAATTTTTGCGTTTTTCAGACAGCCATCGCGACGTGACACAAATTTTCGGGACGAAAATTCTTTCAACATGGGAATGATGTGACACTCGTCAATTTCAGTTTAACTCCGTTAATCCGAACTCCGTTAATTCAAACACAAGATCACACGAACTATGTCATTCTAGTTAACGCATATCTCATTACATTTAATTAGAGTTAAATGACACATGACAATCATTACATAAGTAGCCTTTCGGAGTTTCACCGAAACACACACGAGTCGACTCAAACCGTTGGTGAACAAACAATAAATATTATTAACAAGTACTTTATTTAATTATGTGTTCAGCTTATATGTGTAAATGTGTGCTTGCATGCATGTCATCATATTATGGAGGTGATTGATGGGTTTTGCTAGAATTGTATAAAATAGAAGTTGAGGGTGCTAAGTGTAACATGTATATTAAGTAATAATATATAAACATATTATTAAACCATAAACTCTCCCTCTCTCTCCCTTTGTGCGAAGGCAGCCCCAACCCCCTCCTATCTCCCTTGATTGATCAACAACACACCACACACACATACATACAATCCATCTTGCAAGCTTGTTGAAGGTTTAAGGTGCCAACTAGGTAAACCAAACACTATGTCTAATCTATTCTATGAATATTTGCATCATTAAACATATTAATCATAAACCCTGAATGTTAAATATATTGATAATTGATTGATTTAGGATTGTATGTATGATTGTTAGTTCATAGATTAATAGTTTGTTGAGTTTTTGATGAAAACTGATGCTGGACAGATTCATAATCGCATGTTAAAACAACTGTAAATTGATGTCAATGATGTGTTTGGAAGTGATTATTTGTTCTATGATGTACTAGTTCGAGTCTAGTTTCTAAAGAGTCTGAGTTTGTAATTTTTGGACATGTGAAAGTTAGTTTTTATTAATTTACAAACTGTTGTGCGAGTCTGTATCGGGAAGCCTGCTTGTAGGCTGTTTTGTAATTAGTGTATCTCACAAACGATAAGACCATTTGAGTTGATTCCACTTTTGAAAGTTAATAATTTGAGTGAGGAATTTATCCAAATTGGCCTTGAATTAATTGGATTAACCATGTAACGGGAATAGTAAATAACGTTTTGTTGCACATGATAATGACTACTGTGTGCTTACTGTGTTGTTTTGATCACTGTGCGAAAACCATATGTAATAAAAATATAATAAAAATATTTTTAGAAACCTAACTCAGTTTTTCTTTTGTAATGATTTTTGGTAATTGTATTTACATGTTATGATTTAGGAAATAGAGAAATCTTGACGTGTTAAAATCTGTCTCGGTAACTTAGCTGTTGTATTCCTTGAATTAACATGAAAAGTGATTAATTGATCGATGTTTGCTATGAGTTGGACATATTTGCCCTTGTGGGAGATAATTTATAGGTAATGTACCATGGTAATACTTAATACTATACTTGTTCACACACTTAACTTATCACCAACGTGTTTGTCGAGTCACACTTGTTTCACAAACGAACACATCTCATGCATAATTTGTATGTGTCGAGTCTAGAGACTCACTCGTAGTTCAAACACTTAGAAAACTCAATTTTGTTTTTAGAGCACTAGTGAGGATTTCGGTGACGCACGCTTTTCTCGGATCTTATTGTTAACTTTGGAAACAGTGAGTTTCATGGCCCCTTTTACTCTTTTAACGCTTTTATTAGGGGGGGATAACATACTCCAACGATTTAGATTTTGTTACTCATTGTATATCACTTGTAAGGCTAAGTGGAAACAAACCAAGTCCTTCTGAACATCGAACCGATTAATATTGGATAATAGCGAGTCACCTTTGAGTAGTACTACTGTGTTTGACAAACCCCACCCAACTCTAAACTCGACTGTAGGTCGAGTGAGTGTAATTTTGGCTAACACATTACCATGGTCGTGGGTTGGTGAGTTCACATGTTTAAGTAAGTTTAGCGTTTCATTTTAGCGTTACCAGATAGTGTTAAGTCAATTATATATCAATAGTTAGCTAACCTATCAAGCATGTATTACTAAGTGTTCGACACCGAAGCTGACTGTTTATACGATTGCCTTGCCACCATGTCAACCACGAACATGGTAAATGTGTTAGCCAAAATTACACCCACTCGACCTACAGTCGAGTTTAGAGATGGATGGGGTTTGTCAAACCTAGTACTACTACTCAAAGGTGACTCGCTATTATCCAATATTAACCGGTTCGATGTTCAGAAGGACTTAGTTGGTTTGTTGCCACTTAGCTTTACAAGTGATACATAAAGAGTAAACAAAATCTAAAGCGTTGGAGTATGTTATCTCCCCCTAATAAAAGCGTCAAAAGAGTAAAAGGGGCCGTGAAACTCACTGTTTGCGAAGTTAACAAAAAGATCCGAGAAAAGCGTGTGTCACAGAAATCCTCACTAGTGCTCTAAAAACAAAAATGATATTTATAATTGTTTGAACTACGAGTGAGTCTCTAGACTCGACACATACAAATTATGCATGAGATGTGTTCGTTTGTGAAACAAGTGCGACTCGACATACAAGTTGGTGATAAGTTACATGTGTGAACAAGTATAGTATTAAGTGTTACCATGGTACATTACCTATAAATTATCTCCCACAATGGCAAATATGTCCAACTCACAGCAAACATTGATCAATTAATCACTTTTCATGTTAATTCAAGGAATACAACAGCTAAGTTACCGAGACAGATTTTAACACGTCAATATTTCTCTATTTTATAAATCATAACATGTAAATAAAATCGCCAAAAATCATCACAGAAGCACAACTGAGTTAGGTTTCTAAAAATATTTTTGTTATATTTTTATTTCATACGGTTTTCTCACAATGATCAAAACAAGACAGTAAGCACCCAGCAGTCATTATCATGCGCAACAAAACGTTATTTACTATTCCCGTTACATGGTTAATCCAATTAATGCAAGGCCAATTGGTCAGATTCCTCACTCAAATTATTAACTTCCAGAAGCGGAATCAACTCAATTGGTCTTGTCGTTTGTGAGATACACTAATTACAGAGCAGCCTACAAGAAGGCTTCCCGAAACAGACTCGCACATTAATACAAACTAACTTTCACGTGTCCAAAAATTACAAACTCAGATTCTTTAGAAACTAGAGTCGACCTACTACATCATAGAATCAATAATCACTTCCAAACACATCATTGACATCAAGTTACAGTCGTTTTAACATGCGATTATGAATCTGTCAAGCATCAGTTTTCATCAAAAACTCAACAAACTATTAATCTATGAACTAACAATCATGCATACAACCCTAACTCAATCAATTATCAATATATTTAGAATATAGGGTTTATGATTAATATGTTTAATGATGCAAATATTCATAGAATAGATTAGACATAGTGTTTGGTTTACCTAGTTAGCACCTTAAACCTTCAACAAGCTTGCAAGATGGATTGTATGTATGTGTGTGTGTGGTGTGTTGTTGATCGATCAAGGGAGAGGGGTGGGGGTTGGGGCTGCCTTCGCATAAAGGGAGAGAGAGGGAGAGGGAGTTAGGGTTTATGGTTAATAATATGTATATATATTATTACTTAATATACATGTTACACTTAGCACCCTCAACTTCTCTTTTATACAATTCTAGCATAAAACATCAATAACCTCCATAATATGATTACATGCATACAAGCACACATTTACACATATATACGGAACACATGATTATATCAAGTACTTGTTTATAATATTTATTGTTTGTTTACCAACGGTTTGAGTCGACTTGTGTGTGTTTCGTTGAAACTCCGAAAGGCTACTTATGTAATGATTGTCATGTGTCATTTAACTCTAATTAAATGTAATGAGATATGCGTTAACTAGAATGACATAGTTCGTGTGATCTTGCGTTTGAATTTACGGAGTTCGGATTAACGGAGTTAACCTGAAATTGACGAGCGTCACAATAATATTATATAATAAATAAAGAAATATGCAAATTGTTCCTGTGAGGTAAGCAGTTAAGCCATAGCACATACACAATCAATAAACCATAAAGAAAGGGCTCAACCAATCCATATAAATGGACATTGGTTACCAAGCAAGGACTAAACCGTTTCTATAAAAATGGACATCGGTTGCCGAAGTAAGCAAATAGTGTTTATATAAAGCAAGTAAACAAATAGCAAGTTAGGCAAACTGATAAACACACACGGATAGAAAGTTGCGGTTGAATACTATATATAATAGAAAATATTTACGAACGCATATGTCCCCAAAACGTGGAAAACGAGTAAAATAGGGGAGTGATTACTCACCTTAGTGATTAATCAAGAGATAATGATTCAATAAGAGAGATAAAGGTAGATCAAGCTCCTCAGGAAGAACCGACGAGATATCCTAATAAAGAATAGTTACGGAAATTAAATATGAATTCAACTACGATCATAAAACTAGATGGAGGTCCGGGATTGACGATCGAGTATTCTTACGAAAGTTAAATATTACTTAGACTTATTATCAACTTCATTTATCAATTTTATAATAAATAACATATCATTGATAAACTTGTAATTATAAACAAAATACTTAAATAACTAAATATTTATAATTTTTAATAGATCATATAACGAGGTTGTTAATCTTTATTTTAAACTAAAATATTTTTATTATTAATAAAGATTTCTTTTAAATTAAGAGTGTAATTATAGATTAATTGATAATAATAATAAATAAATTTATATCAAGTAAATTCTTTTTTAAAATACTTTTCTAAATAATTATATAAAATAATAAGGTAGAATATATCCTTTTTAATTATGTATTTTAAATAAAACCTTTTTAAACCTTTAATGTTTATCAATTTCAAATACTTTGTATATGTACATATATATATATATCTATATATATAGTTTAATCAAAGTTCGGTAAAGAAAATGAGTTAATATGTCGGTTTTTGATTAAATACTAATTATTTATTATTTTATAACAATTACTATTTTTTGATTAATCAATCCAATAATAAAAGAAAAGTTTCCAAAAGAAAAATAAAACAGATACAGCTGTGGGGGTTTAAACCAACGACCCCCAACGTTTCTGATCCAAAAACACCACAACCACCCTAGCCATCTGAACTAGGGTGTTAAGTGATCATAATCTGAAAAGTAAATGTTAAACCAGATATGCTTAAACCCAAACCAAACTACATGAACCCTAGATTCCCAATCCATTTATATGATTGATTATTGCTCAAATAGACGGAGGGTTAACTATGAGGGAACAACGACTAATGTAACCATCAAACTAATTACCTGTAATTATGATGAACTGATGGTTAATTGAACAAACAAGTGTCGGCATGTACACGATTACGAACAGCTAACAACAGACTGCGGCAACAAAACTGGTTTTAGGGCTTTGATTCGCGAGGGGTAAAAGATATTGCAGACCAATCTAATTGAATTTTAATCACCTCGAGTTGATATAACCCTAAATTATTAAAGACGGTTGCGATAATAAGCAAATACGATTGTTTAGATATCAAATTCCTAATTAACTAAGTCGGTGAGGTCGATTAAGGTAAGATCAATAAACTAAAAGATTTAACTACTAAGTTGAGACGAAAATTATTGTCCAAGCTACAAAACGGGTCATCGGGTTGCGAACTGGGTCAGACACACAAGTTTGGGTTGAGGGTTTATGGGTTATTTAAATTATAAAATGCAGATTTTGCTGTTTGGTCCTTCAAATATAAAGGTGGGAGTAAAAATGGGTTAAAGCTTAGATTAGGCTAAAAAATGTACATTTTTCAAAGTATATTTATATTTAATAAGTAAATAAAATAAACAATTATTTATAAAATATTAAATACTCGATAGACGCGATATTTTATCATTTAAAATTACCCGAACATAAAAGCGGGGTCGGATAATATAAATTGGAAAGTCCGAGTTGTTACACTGCCTCCCCTAGAACCCCGCTGCTAGGGCGCTGCCCCCGGACCCCCGTTCGTTGAGGGTTATAATTAGCTAGAAATCCGATATGTGTAGTGATAGTTAATTGATACGTGCAATTGTTATACAGTTAGTCGTGCCCAGTTAAATAAAGGAGCTACCGTTAACTCTAAGAGGAACCGAGTTCAGGTGAGTTTCTAGCCCCATTTTCTTGTTATGTTTTCGGGGCTGTGTGCATACTCAATGTGAATGTTAATACACTTAACTTTAGTGGTAAGTGTATGATATATATGATATATGTGATAGAATTTATGTATGTAATGAACGAATGCATGTCGGTACGTGAATGATCTTCGGATATTGTATGTATCGTCAAGGAGTATGATTGTTAGATGAATGATGTGAAAAACGCTTAGAGTGTTCGTATGCTCCGATGTAATTATTGTATGCGTGAGGTATGTGTAAGCAGGTACAGGAATGGTATGTGAGATCTACGCCCGACATAGTAAGGCAAATCCCCCTAAACTACTATTGGACCTAGACTCGATATGTGATAGCGTAAATAAGGACTGAGAACCTTATTAGTGTTCCTTATACGAATATTATATAATTGAGTATACGTTCCTTCTATAGATTAGTTTCTATGGACAATATATATGGTTCCTTCTATGGATCAGGTATATGGCTCCTTCTTTGGATAATATGTAGTGGTCTTTCTATGGAAAGTATATAGGGTCCCTTTTATGGGTAATGTTTAAGGATCTTTCTATGGATAATACCTAGGGATCCTTCTATGGATAGCTTATATAGATCCTTCTATGGATGATACAAGTTGTTACTTCTATTGTGACATTCGTCAAATTCAGATCTCGAAATATATTCGTTTTTGTAAACTTTTAATACGTAAACCCAACTCAACATTTTAGAACCTTATTTATTTATTTATTATATAATATTATAATATACCTCGACCGTAAATAAATCGATGTTTGTCATATTATACTATCGTTAAGAAAAACATAAGGGGTAATACTTGTCATTTTAAAATCTATATTATCATTTCTTAAGTTTTAAAACCTTTTCATAAAACATGTAGAACTTGAGGGGCCTTTTCTGTAAATATGTATTATGTATATAAACAAAATAACCCTAACCCTATCTTTATAATAAACCAGCCGCCACCTCCCTCTTTACCCGATTTCCGGCGCCGTTCCGGCGATCGACGACACCACCAACGACCGACGATACCACCCCACCTCTCCCTCTGGTCCGTAAAACCATCAACCTCAGCCACCGTCTTTCTCTTTCTCCTGCTCCAGCGAGCTTTTGCTCCGGCAGCCCCTTTCGTCTTCGGCTCGTTTTTCTGGCAACTGTTAAACCGGCCACCGTGCACCACCATCTCTGCCTTTCTCTCTCTCTCTCTCTCTCTCTCTCTATCTCTCTCGGCTCACTCTATCTCTCTCTATCTCCATCTCCATCTCTGCTCTCCACGGCTCTCTCACTCTCTCTACGTGTTATCTCTCTCTCTCTCTCTCGGCCTTCGTTTTTTCGGCGGCTGCTGTTGCTTCGTCTCCAGCGGGTTCGGTTCGTTTACTTCCCTGTATAGATCCACGACTCGGGAACAGTTAGTAGGTAAATTAATTTGGGGTTTTGGTATTATTAGTTTTCATATATTGATTTCCAGTTTTAAATTGTTAATAAGTGGTTTGTGTATCGGTTTTATTCTTTGCTACGGGTTGGATGGTTATGGAGTTATTTTTTATTTGAGGAAAATATGAACACCCGGGAAATGGATATGTTATTTCCTTATGGGTTTGAATTAACAATTGTTTTTGGTTCGGTTGATTTGTACGTTAATTATTAAACGAGAGGTAACGGGTTCGGGTCTCATCCAAGACCGGTGTTAGTATTATTTTTATACTTAACAAATCTCGATTATTATTAGTACTAATATTATTACATAAAAATTATTATTAGTATTATTATGTTAAACTTACTAATATATGTATTCATTATTAATGTTATTATTATTATGATTATTATAAATATAAAAGTTTTTATTAATATTATTAAAAGTCATATTATTATTATCTATTAAAATCATATTTTATCATTAAGTACTAGCAATAATATTATTATATTTATTTTGTGAACTCGTTTAGAACTTGAACCGACATCGAGGGTGGTATCATTATTTACTATAAATATTACTTATTATTATTACTATTTTTTTTATCAACAACACCTTAAAAATTAATACCAAGATTTTATTCTCTAACTATTGTTATAGGTATTATTAATAATAATTATTGTTATAATTATTATACTATATTAGTATTTAGAAATAGTTATTGTTATCATTATTATCTTATATACCAATATATATATATATAACATAAATTTTAAAGTCATTATTATCCTTATTATCTTTATCTTTAATGGTATTATGATAAGCTTTATTACCAATTCATTTTTATAAAAAAACCGAACCTTTGATTTTAAAACCCTTCTTGTTTCTTTTTAATATTGGTTTAGTTATTTAAAAACTCAATAAAATAATATTATTTTATTTTAAATTATTAATTTAGTACGAGTCCTTAATCATTAACCGGTAATCCGATTTACAACCAAACCCCATCGTTCATTGTTTCCAATATAGTTTCATTATGCTTTCAAGTTCATTAATATATTTACATTATTTATTTTAGTTAAGGTGTTTATCGATTCAAGTCGGATCCGTTCGTTTACCATTCGAGCTTCATTTATTTATCTATTTATTTCTCGGTTCATCAATCGAGGTGAGTACTTTCATACCCCTTTTCCATATTTCGTTTTGGGGTGACATTTCATACTTATCAAACTAAATGCTTTATTTACTTGAATCTTAAACCCACAAACGTGATTGTATACATTACTTAAATACTTGCTCGATTTGGTGTTCTATGCTTATATGCCTATGTGTTTATCGCTTTCGGTTGGTTGAATCTATAAATCCTAGACTACTTGGCATCCCCTTGTAGCAAGGTATCGTTAACATAATGCAATTAACGATAATCTATTAAATCCTAGACTACTTGGCAACCCCTTGTAGCTAGGTGGCGCTAACGTAATTCTATTAGCGATTGTCAATTTATCCAAGTTGTTGCTTTTATTTATTGTTTCGTATACAAGTTTTGTGGCTTTTTATTACTATATACTTATATGCTCAAACTTATGAATTTCTCACCAACCTTTGTGTTGACAAACTTTATTTTATGAAATGTTACAGGTTTGACTTTTGTTGACTCGAGGACTTGACGAAAAACGTTACCAAGACCATTAGGGTATTAGTAAAACGAACAATATAAATGTTACTTGCATTCAACTTGTTTGTGTGGACGAGATGTGTTGTTTATT
Organism: Bidens hawaiensis; assembly: GCF_021521415.1. Classification (NCBI taxonomy): domain Eukaryota; kingdom Viridiplantae; phylum Streptophyta; class Magnoliopsida; order Asterales; family Asteraceae; genus Bidens; species Bidens hawaiensis. Next base: position 27,653 of record NW_027500015.1, on the reverse strand, counting down.
GATTCGTGAAACAAAATGAGTTGAATAAATATTGTCACTTTAAGTAGTGTCTTGTGTATTTGTCCAATCACGTTGCACCCCGGCATGTTACGCTGCCTTTGGTCGGGGTGTGACATCTATGGATAATAGTAATCGTTCTTGTAATAGGTATTATGCAATGGTCCGCTTACGGATAATTATAAAGTGTCAGGATTGAAGTTCGGTTTAAGTATGAATATGTATCTTTGGATACGTATAAGTGAATGTATGAGAGTGTATTGTGCGTTGCCTGATTAACTAGAACTTATTCAGCGTAGCTGACTCGTGGTATGCAAGCAAGAAAATATGTTTAATGAGCTAGCATGAGGATGACACATGGAATGGATTGAACAGCTGGCATCTGAAGATGGAAGAAATGTTCTAAATATGATGTTTTATGATATGTTTTAAAGACAAGTTTGTATGTTTTGTAACGAATTATTAAAGTTAACGTTTCCGCAAAAGGTTTTAATTAACTCTGATTTGTAGAAATGTGTTTATGAGTAAATCCGACGTAAAATGTAGGGCACCGGGACCGGGGCCTTACACCGAACCAAACCGGTTTGACCAAAAACTGGTTTCAGCTAAATAGGTTCCCAAACCGACCCAGCCAGCCGGTTATTGTACCGGTTCCCCTTTTGGAACAACCAAACCGGTTTTAAACCAGACCGACTTTGGAAAAAAAAACAGTTTTAAGTAGGTTAAGCCAGTTTTAGACCGAACAGAATCAGTTCTGACCAGTTCAAACATTCATGGTCTTAAACCGCTTTCTAAACCCAACTGGTTTTGTCCAGGCATTGATCAAGCCAGTTCTGTTTGGGGGAAAAAACCATTTTTGTACACCTACAGTTAGAGGTGCACAAATCGGGTTTTTCAAATACCTGGTTTTGGGTATGACCGGGTATTGAAAAATCGGGTATTGGCAATAACCAGGTCGGGTTCGGGTATTGTCTTTAAAAACCATATCCTATGCATCGAGTTCGGGTCAGGTGTAGAACTAGGTATTCTAAAACCGGGTATTTGAATACCTTATTTTCAGATATTAAAAAAAACTATTTTCGGGTTTTTATAGGTATAGATTAGATTTTTTAAGAGGTTGCAATTTTTAGGGGTATTTTTAAGGTTTTTTTGGGTGATTTCGGGTATAGATCGGACATTTGAAAAACCTAGCTTCGGGTATTGGAAAAAACCGGGTTCGGGTATGGTACCGATTCGGGTTTTCGGGTATTAGCAGGTACAAATCGGGTCCGGTTCCGGGTACGGGTTTTGGTACTGAAATGTATACCCTATACGTACCTTACGTGTAGGATCGGGTTCGGGTATTAAAAACCCGGGTATAAAAAAACCCAGCTCTGGGTTATTTTCCGGGTTCGCCTTTTTTTTCACCTCTACCTACAATTAGAGGTGCACAAAAAACCCGTATCCGGAACGGATCCGAAAAAGATACCCGAAACCAGTTTTTTTTATACCCGGGTATTCTATACCCGAAACCGAAACCGACCCTACCCGTAGGGTATGGATAGGGTATGCATTTTGAGGTCAATACCCGTACCCAGAACCGTACCCCGATTTCTACCCGTAAATACCCGGACCCGGTCATACCCTATACCCGATACCCGGTTATACCCGTTACCCTATACCAATTTTCTAATAACCTAAATAATACATGAGTTTTTATAGTATATTTTTATGTTTACTTCACAACTTTTATGTTTACTTCACAACTTTTATGTTTAAATTTTTTTAAAATGCATATTACTAAGTAAATAATTTGTAATTAAGTGGATTTATGGTTTTTGTAGTATAGTTTAATTATTTTTATAAATTACAAAGCAAATTTAATTTTTAAACAAATTAAAAAATGTATAAAAAATTATAAATTCAAAACCGGGTATTAATACCCGGTCGTACCTGGTTCCATTCCCCGAACCCGATCATACCCTACTCGGGTACATAGGGTTGAGTTTTTCTCCTCAATATCCTACCCGAACCCTACCGATTTTTTTTAATACCCGATCATACCCGAACCCGGGTATTAGAAAAAACCCGATTTATGCATCTCTACCTACGGTTATATCATTTGATTTAATTGGTTGGGCCAGTTTTTCTGGGCTTAGTTGGGCTTGGGTCCAATTCATAACAGTAAACACGAAGAATGAGTTTTGTCAATTCTCAGAAGATATAAATAAGATTTTACGCTTCAAGTATAATAATCATAATAAACAAAATTGTTATTCTACCACTAGAAGATTAAACCCACCCACATCTTGGTCGATAATGCAACTGCTACTGAATCAACACGGTGATTAACAACTTTATTTCTTTTATACCTTCATCAGGTATCAATTCTACGTTTTCTCATAAATTAACGTCTTGAATCAATCGAATCTTGAATTAGGTTAATTTCTCAGCATTAACCCTAAATGTAGTGCAGTAGGACCAATCGTGTTTAATTACTACTGAGTGACTTCTGGATTGGCAATTGATTCAAAATATAGGTGGGTTTAGTAAAGCAAATTAGGGTTTCATTAACTTTGAGTGAATATTAATGGTGTTATAACAATTGAGTACAAATCGATAATCTATGGATATGTTGGTTGGCTCTTGCATTAAACACTAGTTTTAGGTTTGTGCATATTTAGGTATCCACCACCAGAACTCGCCCGATTACCTTTTTATGGTCTGGTTACTGGTTTGGATTCTCAGTTTGGTTCTGGTATGTCTATATTTAATACCATTAAAGTTATTTACTAAAAAACACCAAGTATATGGTTTCCATCTTCGTCAGGTGGTCAAACAGTGTAACTATATTCCGATGGTAATAAAATGTACCTGAATACTGAAACAAAATATTAGTAAAAATCACAAACCGATTATGGCGGTACAACACGGTTCCGTAACCGAAAATCATAAAAGTTGAAAATCATAGGAATGTGTATTGGTCGTGGTATCGATGTTAGGTCAGTATCCATATGGAACTGTGGTATCGGTACTCGCAAAGATGTGTATTCTTGGGTTACGGTACCAAAAAATAATATATTTTTTTATACAACTTTGTGGACCAAAAAAACTTAAAAACTACTATTTATTTAGATTTTTTTTAAAAGTTAATGTACGCAAGTTATTAGAGATAAACATATTATTAAAACATTTAATGTGTAAAAGAATTATGTTTTTGGCAGTTTAAAGGGCTAAAGTGAAACTTCCGGGAAAAAAAAGAAATTTGGTGTCAAAATGTCAAATTATGATAGGATAAGGTAGCCACTATTCACTCTATTCGCAACAGCTTTTAATATTTATACATTGTGGATTTGCAGGAAATTATATAAAATGCAGAATCAACAACTGCAAGATTTGGAGGAGCTGCAGCAGCGGTTCCTGCACCAGGTGCAGTTGCAGGAGCAGCGGTTCCTAAACGTGCAGAAGTTGCATGAGGAGGTGCAGACGCGGTTTCTGCACCAAGTGCAGTTTCAGGAGGAGACGCAGCAGCAGTTTCTGTATCTGCAGAAGTTGCTGGAGGAGGTGCAACAGCAACGACCACAGATGCACAATGCAGTGCAGCAGTTGCAGCTTCTTTTACAGCAGAACATGCAGCAGCTGCGGGAGGAGGCACAACGGGAGTTCTTGTATCTGCAGCAGTTTCAGGAGGCGGTGCAGCAGCAACAACTGCTCCTGCAGCCGATGCGGGAGGCGGCGCAGCAGCTGCGTCAACGTGTACAGCAACGACACGACAGCGAGCAAAGGTAAGATTACCAAAATAGCCATCTTGGCTATTAACTTTGACAAATTCATCATGACTTTTTTATCTACTCAAATATAAGTAGAACTTCCTTTTCTAATGACTCCAGATGGCAATCTGCGGCGTCATATGACGCATGTCACGCCATGGTTGATATGTAATTTTAACAAGTCAAATTCTGTTTTGTTAATTTAGTCAAAATTTATATTTTGGTGATTCTCCATTTAAAATAACTATTTTTATTGAAAAGTAAAGTAAAGTTGTTGGGCTCATTTTTTTTGTTTATATTAATGCAGATTTCAAGTGCTAGTATATGCGATGTTCATCATGACACTCGTTATATATTTTCGACTCATAGCGCCATGGAAGAGAACTCGGCCCTTTCTGATAAAAAGGAAATTCTTCTATTCATTACGCTGCTGCTCGTGTTCTTCTACGGTGTATTTCTCAAACTTTACAAGCTCATTATTTCTTTGTTTTTGTCCTTTTCTCGCATATAGAACTGTTTTATTTCTTAGGATGTTCGTAGTTCTCGATTGTGTAGCCTCTTGTGGTTTTATGGGATATTAAACATGATGTTAAGTAGTTTTTTTGTTGATATGGAACACAGGTAATTCATTGAATTGTTTGTTTGTTTGTGCCATGAATTTCAGCAAAAACAATTAGTTTTTGAATAATTAAAAGTTGAAAAAAACTCATATGTCACACAAAAGATTTATGGTTGTTTTTATATTTCAAATTTTTATGAAGTACAAGTTCCATCCAGTTTTCCCCTCTAATATGAAAAGTTGGTATAACAAAAAACTGGAATTGGTTCCAAACCTGACCCGAGACCGATTTTCAAATTGATTTGGTGAAACCTGCTCCAGTTTCTAACCAAATCACTGGTTTGGTTCAGGTTTGATAACTCCTCCGTTAAAACGGACTGGTTAATACTAAACCGAACTAATCGTTTTACAATATAAAAACTGGTTTAAACTCGAACTGTTTTCAAAAGAACAGGTTTTCGCCTCTGCTAACCAAAACCAGAACAGGTTCAAGTGGAACTGGTTTTATGCAGCTTCATTTGTTACTATTAAAGTTACAAGTCACACGTAAATACGAACGGTTTAAAGCGTATGTTAGACAAACTTTTCTGATTTTCATTAACTTATTATATCTTCAACATAAGGTGTAGTATACATAGATGAGAAAGGAAAATATAAGGAAAAAGAATGTAACTCATTTCTCACGATTTGAGGTGCCAATTATTTTATATATATGAAAATAGTCAACTGTACTAGGGCATATAGTGTTGGGGCCTCACACAAATACAATGTCGGATGCGCTATATATCAATTACATGTTTCTCTTTTATAAAACATATATATTATATATTTATCCATCTTAATAAAAAATAACTTAGACTATTTTACTCTTATTTTTACCAAAATTCTATACCGTTTGTTGGACGTGTTAACCAATGTCGGATGCGCTAGGGTTCAAATGCTTTAACCGACTTGGACACGTCCTGGTGCAGGTTGCGCGCCCGACGACACTTACACCTCAACTGGCGGTTACGCTCCCATTGCAAGTTAATGTGTTCAACGGAAAATATGCGTTTAGTGCCAGTTACGCGTTTGGCATTGGTAACTCGGTTATACGTCGACATCAGCTACCGCTAGGTCCATTTATCCGTCTCGCACCGATCACACATTCGGTGCAGGTTACACGTTCGGTTGGTAAGGCATCTGACTCTGGTTACACGTTCGACACTAGTTACGTGTCCCATGAAGGAAACATGTTTGACGCTAGTAACACGTTTGACACCGGTCACGACCCTAACACATGCTACGGTTGAAGCAGGTGTCAGTGATTACACATCTGGCACCGACAAAACATCCGAAGTCAGTTGATGCATTCGGAGTTGTTTAACACGACTGACGTTGGTAACACTTTCGAGGTCAGCCAATGTGTTCTAAGTTGGAAAACGCCTGACGCTGGTAACACGCATGACGCTAATTGACGCATCTGACGTTGGTAAAAACATAAAAATGGTAAAATAGTCATTTAATAAGTTTATTTTAATTAAATGGATAAATATGTTATATATATATATATAAATATATATATAGGTTTAAGTTCAAAAAAGAAATGAAATTACTGCGAGAAATGAATATGAGCTACTAGTTTTATTTTAGGTTTTAAAAGTTTAAATATAAATGAAAAAGATATAAATGTAACAATAAATGCACACCCTCTCTCCAATTAATACAACTAGTATAACCATAATAAATATCTCTCTAATTAATATATATACATAATTTAACTAAAATAATTAAAAAGATAAAAACACTAATTTAGTTTTCATAAATAATAAAAAAAATGTCATACAAATGTGTCCATTAAATATAAACAATAAATATATAACTTACACAAAATTATATAACCTACACTTGTTTTGAGCAATAAAAACGTACAATATACAAAAAATCATACAACTTACATATTAAATTCGACATCAACAATTATATAAATTACACAAATACACACATATCCTACACGTGTGTAGGTTATATATTTTTCGTGTGTAGGTTATGTTTTCTTATTCTTAAAACAAGTGTGGGTTATATGCTATTGTGTAGGTTGTATTTCACGTTTAATGCAAACATATGTAAGATAGGTTTTTGTATTATTCATCACAATGTAACTACGTGTTGATGGATATTGATAAGTTGAGTTGGAAGAAGTTGGTTTTAAATAGAAATTTTTTTAATGTATGAATAAATTGTATTTGTGTAGGATAAAGTTTTCATGTGTAGGTTATATGTTTTCGTGTGCGTGTATATTTTATTGATGATGAATTTTGTGTGTATGTTATATGTTTTTTTATTCTCAGAACAAGTGTAGGCTATGTATTTTTGTGTATGTTGTATGTTTTTTGTTGATATTTAATGCTAACACATGTAAAATAGTGTTTAATATTATTTATCACAATGTACTACGTGTTGATTGATATTTATATATTGAGTTGGAAGAAATTTGGATAGAAAGAAATTTTAATTTATGAATAAATTGTACTTGTGCAGGATAAATTGTACTTGTGTAGGATCAAAATTTGGATAGAAAATAAATGAATTGTTAATATTTTTCAATTATAGTAATTTGATTAGTTATATTAATTTAATAGATATATTAATTGAAGAGAGAGATGCATTTATAGTTTTTTAATTAATCTTGAAACTTTTAAAACCTAAAATAAAACTAATGGCCTATATTCATTTCCTGCATTTCTCGCAGTAATTTCATTTCTATTTTGAATTATCTCCTATCTATCTATCTATCTATCTATATTTGGAAGGAGAAATACGCGATTGATTTTTTGGTTTGGGGAAATTTTCTAATAATGGACTTCAAAAAGAGGAAATAAGTAATTAATTGTCTTAGGAATGGGATGGGCAAATTCGCTATCGGTACCGGTACTGAAATCGGTACCCGTACAGAAATCGTTACTGATTTGGTACCGTCGGTACCGAATCGCTACCAAAGTTTTAAGTATCGGGATCGGTACGGTACCGGTATTTCTCAAAATTTGACATTCAATACCGGTACCAAACCGAATATTTCGGTACCGGTACCAAGAATGGTGATTTGTCGGTACCATGCTTATCCCTACTTAGGTATGAGATATATGCAAATGCCCGTTACTAAAATACCACTAAAACTTGAAAGTTGTTTCAGATTTACATGGTTGATGTAAAGTTAAATGAAAATGACCACCGTGAAAACTTATTGTTAGTTGTAATTTGCTATTGAATATAAATCGTAAATGTAGTCAGCAACAACTTGTTTCATAAGTTGCAAGTAGTAATTCGTCAGTGGCAATTGGGTCATCGGTGATTAGTTACTACTGATAAGTGGCAATTTGAAACAATAGTAACTAAGAATCAACACTTAGTCATCTGCACTAACTGAGTTAGTGACTGTCTAACCATCAACATTAACTCAAATGTTTTGATGGTTCATCTCTCAAATAAAAAATAAATTGGTCCAATTTCAATACAAGTTTTCATAAACAAATAATTCGAATTTTTTCTTATTCTTTTTCATAAACAAATAATACGAATTTTTTCTTATTCTTTAAAAATGATCTGATTATAACTTTCGAAGTGCCGTAATCATATTTCAATTTAACAGCATCTAACACGATGCCAAGAGACATCTAAACCATGTATAGAGGTAGGGTACCAAAAAGACCCAAATACCCTTAAGTATCACCCGCGGGTCGGAGGGAAACCCCTCATATACCATCCGCGGGACATATGGATCACCCGCATAACTTACCATGCGCGGAAGCATCTAGGCACCCTCTAAAGTCATCCGCAGGGTAACATATTCACCCGCAGGGACGATCGGAAGGCAATGCCACAAGACAGCTGTAATTAACTAATTACTTTCTAGAAGAATAACCACGATTGTTACTTGAAGAATATGTGACCCGTCAACCAATAAATTAAGGACAGCTGGCCAGGTTGTTATAACCGTGCACATGGCCGGGGATCAACTCGTCCTATCATAGAGCGACGCGTGTCCAGGTTGTTATACCCATGCACATGGGACATATAGCTTAACCTATCACATAAGAACACGTGTCAAGACGGTTACGAGAGATCTTTTAGAATGGGACAGCTGGCCCAATCATATTCCCACATCCTTCGGTTATAAATACTCTCTCAACCTGCATGAGGTATTCATTCACTCCCAACTATCTACTCTAATACTTGAGTACTTTTCTCTCTTAAGAACGGTACTTATTATCATGTCGGAGGGTGGTTACGGAAAGACCCCCCTCTTATCCTTCTCGTAACGAGCTCACGGTGCTTGTTTTGCAGGTTTTTGTCATTGGACTTCCGGAGGTTATATTCATATCGTAATTGGTTGTTGTCTGTATTTTACCATGTGGACTCATTGGATCTAAGACCCGATAAGGGGATTGGATCCGTGTCTCTTCATTGGCGCCATCAGTTTTGGTGTTAGAACTACTAGAGTTTTTGTTGGTTTTTTGGTTCGTACGATATGAGTAAGATTCCTGAAGGGCCGACGGAAACTCTTGTACCTGTTTCACGGACTACGATACTGAAGCACCTGGAGGCTTTGCTTCGAGTGTCTTCGCACGTATCACGGCACCTGGAAGTTCCACTCCAGGTGACCTAAGACATATCAAGGCACCAGAAGGCCCTACTCCAACGGACCTAGGGCATGTCACGGCGCCAGGAGGCTCCAATCTTGGTAATCTGGGGCGAATTACGTGAGAAACTCATCGGTCTCATTCAGAATTAGGTCTAGAGAATGATTCTGACGATTCTTAACTGGCGAGAACTCATCATCGTAGTTTCAAAGCTAGGGGACCCTTGTCTCCGGATGAGTGGTTCCGTATCCAACAGGAGAATAGCGTAGGGTGCATGAAGAGAGACTCCAAGCTCGGACTCTGAATTATGATGAATCTCCGAGGAAGTTTCCTTCTCCTCCTGCAACAGCGAGGAGTAGTCAGATGCGTCACAACGTTCAGACAGAGAGAGACCCTAGGGAAGTTTGGAGAAGGCAAGACCGTCCTCGCATGGTCATGCGTGTGCCTTCCTACTTAGACGAGTATGACAGTTAAGATCCGTCATTTCTTCCAGGTGATATAAGTTATTACAGTCGTGATAGCCGACTTCATTTGCATGAGGGAACTAGCCGTCCGCAGGCGGTAGTTCGCCAGGCGGGTTATCACAGTGATGCTGAGGAGGACTTTTCTAAGCCATATCGTCCGGCTGCTTTTGCTGAAAAATCAAAATTCATTGCATGAATAGCAACAGCCCCGTTTCCGGTCAATGCAAAAATCCCATCTTTTGGAAAATACAATGGTATGACTGATCCCAACGACCATTTAATGAACTTCGTGGCTGTAGGAGGAGTCAGCGGTTGGACTCTTCCTTACTGGTGCCACATGTTGGCATTGACTTTCACTGGTGCAACGCGGGAGTGGTTTGAAAATCTTCCATATGGACAAATAAAGAACTGGGATGACTTTTTGGCCAAATTTTCCCAGCACTTTAGTCAGCAGAAAAAACACACTCGTGATCCATCCGAAATATTAGACGTGGTTAGGCGGAATAATGAGTCCATTGAAGACTTCATTACCCGGTTTAACAACGAAAGTCTCAATATTGGCGGCGTGAGTGAAGATATGTTGCGAGGAACTTTCCACAAAAATGTGAAGAGTGATGAATTAATTTGGACCTTAACCGGAAGAGATGGAATGCCCACGTCTTGGGATGAGATTATGTCTGCGGCGAAGCTGTTCGCAAGGAATCAAAAGACTTTGGCAACCAACAATCAAAAACAGAGTTTAAAGGTTGAATTCCAGACCCCGCGGCCGAATAAGCGGGCAAAAGGGACCATTTGGTCTAGACTCCAGCCGTCCGCGGAGGCGTTTAAATTATTTGATGCCAGATCTTTGATCGGCAACAAAAACAAAGCGGGTTCCTCAGTTCCAGGCTCTAACAATTGGACCCCACTGTCGAAAACGCCTGCAGAAATTCTCACTACTGAAAACATGAATTTCAGGAAGCCACAACCACTCACAAGGAGATCGTTCCTTGATGCTAAAAAGCATTGTTCGTTTCATGATGATATTGATACGAATGAATGTATCGCTTTGAAAAATGAGATTGAGGCGGCTGTGAAATCGGGAAAATTTGGACACTTGGTCAAAGGTGCAAGACCAGGGACTGGTAAAGCTCCCGCATGAGATAACCAGGGCCCACGCAAAAAGCAAGTCAAAGACCTAAATGTTCATATGATTCAAGGCGGACACAAGGTTGGCGGGAAGATGAGAGAATTTCTGGATGAAGAATGGAAGAATGAGCCTGTGATTTTTCCACGAGTTAAAGGAGGCCCTTGTAACAAGAATCCTTTGATAATCACCGCCCTCTTTGGCCATTATCGCTCGTAGTATGTTTTCTTTGACACTGGTAGTACGTCAGATATAATGTACGAACAGTGCTTTGAGCAGCTCGACGAAGAAGATAAGGAGAGGTTGAAACCCATTCATGCTCCTGTATCTGGTTTTGGAGGTGAGGTGATGCACCCACGAGGGGTGATATCTTTTCCGGTCACTCTCAGTGACGGAATCCATTCGAGAACCGAAGAGGTTGAGTTTTGGTTTTGCCAGCAACGTCCAAGCATGATATCATTTTAGGACGTGAGGCAATTGGTGACTTTGACGCTCACCCGTCTACAGCTCACGGTGCGGTAGGAGTTCCGACTCGCACCGGCGTAGCAATTATTCATGTCAATCGACACTGCTTCGTAACAGAAAGCTCAAAACCTAGCAAAGTCCCAAAACAAGTTCAAAGGACTAAGCCGGAAAAATGGGTGTTGAACAAAAAGTTCCCAGATCAAACAGTTGTGATTGGACCTGCTATCTCGGAGATAGTATTTTGAAGCACTTGTTAACTAAGAATATGGATATCTTCGCTTGGCAACCCGCGGACATGACTGATGTCTCGCGGAATATTGCGGAACACAAATTAAGGGTAAACCCGATGTTTACACCAATTGTTCAAAAGAAACGGAAGATGGGCCCAGAACAAACGAAAGCTATAAATGAACAAGTACAAGATCTTCTTCATGCTGGTATCATTCGTGAAATCAAGTACCAAACATGGGTGGCTAATCCGATCATCATTCCAAAAAGCAATGGAACATGGCGGATGTGCATAGACTTCAAAGACTTGAACAAGGCATGCCCAAAAGATTGTTATCCATTGCCTGAAATTGACCTCAAAGTAGATGCTGTGGCCCCATTCAAGTTTAAATGCTTCCTCGATGCCTACAAAGGCTATCATCATATCCGTATGGCGGCGGGTGATGAAGACAAGACAAAGTTTCGCACAAACCAAGGCACGTTTTGCTACAAAATGATGCCCTTCGGATTAAAAAACGCGGGTGCCACACATCAGCGATTGATGGATCAAGCCTTTAAAAATCATATTGGTCGGAATTTAGAGGTGTACATGGATGACTTGGTGATAAAAAGCATTGAAGAAGATCAAATGATGCGAGACATAGAAGAAACATTTGAAACTTTGAGAAGTATCAACATGAAATTGAATCTAGCCAAGTGCTCCTTCGGGATGGAGGAAGGAAAATTTTTAGGATTTATTGTAACGGGTGCGGGTTTCAAGGATAACCCAGAAAAAGAAAGGCAGTGACCCGCATGCCTTCACCTTCCTCCCTCAAAGAAGTGCAGACACTTAATGGAAGGTTGGTAGCATTGAACCTATTCTTAGCAAATCATGCAGCAAAATCTTACCCGTTTGTTTCAACGTTGAGAAATTTCTTCAAGAAGGCACATTTCAAGTGGACCGCGGAAGCTGAAAAAGCATTCCCGGAGGTCATAAAATTCTTAATGGAGTTGCCTACCCTAATAGCACCAAAGGCGGGAGAACCTTTGACACTGTACTTATCAGCAACTGATATCGCCATTGGGGACGTACTACTGACAGACAGAAAGAACGTTCAAATTCCAATTTATTATGTCAGTAGAACGTTGACTGATCCAGAAACCAGGTATTCAATGCTCGAAAAACTGGTTCAGGCACTAGTCTATGCCGCCAGGCGCCTCCACAGATACTTCCAAGGTCATCCTATAAATGTGCTGACAGGGTACAAACTCAAAAATGGGTTAAGCAATCCAGAATTGTTTGGACGATTGGAAAAATGGGCCATCGAACTGGGCGAACATGAAATTGAGTACAAACCCAGACCAACAATCAAAGGGCAAGTATTGGCGGACTTCGTCACTAAAGTCCCGCAGCACAAAAAAAAAGAATGCTTAGTTGAACAACAACCCCTAGTACCTCCGGAACAAGGGCAAGTTTGGTCGTTGTTCACGGATGGAGCATCCAGTATAGGGATCTGGCACGGGCCTCATGCTAATCAATCCCGAGGGTCATGAGTTATTTATGCCATCTAGTTAGACTTCAAGAGTACTAATAATGAGGCGGAGTATGAAGCCTTTTTGGCAGGTCTACGCATAGCCAAAAAACTTGGGGGTAAAGCACTTAGAAGCACAGGTGGATTCCATGCTGATCGTAGGGCAAATTAATGGAACTTATGAAGCAAAAAATGATGTAATGGCTTCATACTTGTCACAAGCGAAAGACTTGATCCTCCAATTCTCTTCGTGCAAAGTTATTCATATCAAGATAAGTGAGAACAAGTCGACGGACGCCCTTAGCAAACTGGCTACAACTAACTTTGAGCACTTTGCTAACGACATTCGTGTGGAAGTCCTGGATCGCCCATCCATCCCGTAGAACCAAGTTCTAGTAATACAGACTGGTGTATAATCCTGGATGACACCAATCATGGCTTATCTGTCATCAGGAGTTCTGCACTAGAAGAGAAGGCCGCGACTCGAAAGATAAGGCACAAGGCCTTGAACTACCAAATGCAAGACGACGTCTTGTATAGATGATCCTTCCTCGGCCCACTCCTGAGGTGTGTGGACCCCGAGGACGCGAATTACTTGATTAGGGAAGTTAATGAAGGCATTTGTGGTCTTCACGCGGGCCCGAGAATGGTCGTAGCAAAACTCATGAATGCCGGATACTACTGGCCGGGAATGCATTTGGATGCTGTACAGGAAATCAAGAAATGTGATTCTTGTCAACGTCATGCTTCCAATACTTTGCGACCAAAGAATGAACTTGTTCCAGTAACCTCCCCCGTTCCAGAAATAGGCTATTGACATCATGGGACCTTTCCCCGAAGCCCCAGGACATGTCAAATTTTTAATCGTGGCCATTGATTACTTCACTAAGTGGGTGGAAGACAAACCAGTCGTATCCATTACGACATCAAGTGTCAAGAAATTCCTGTGGGAATTCATAATCTGCCGATTTGGTCTTCCGTTAAAACTTGTGAGTGATAATTGGACTCAGTTTGCGGATAGCAGGCTACAAGAATGGTTGAAAGAACTTCATGTTACCCAGATCTTCACATCTGTGGCCCATCCGCAAGCTAATGGTCAGGTCGAATGAACCAACTGAACTATCAAGGAAGGGATTAAAGCCATATTAGGTACTAAACGAACAGGCTGGGCCGATGAATTGCCCCATGTACTTTGGGCCTTTCACACCCAGAAGAATTCAAGTAATTCTGAAACGCCGTTCAGTTTAACCTATGGCACTGAGGCCATGATCCCGGTTGAAATTGGGGTTCCATCCGCACGAACTTTGATGATAGATGATAACGACAAAGAGTTGCGGATGAACCTCAACCTCCATGAAGAAAGGAGGGAGTTAGCACTGATCCGCGAGCATAATTACAAACGTCAACTGCAAAGATACTATGAGGCATCTGGCCAAGAGCCTAGGCAAATTGGCCCCAACTTGGGAAGGCCCTTACAAGGATAAAGAGGTACTACCCATGGGTGCTTACAAGTTAGAGAAGTTGGACGGGACTGAGGTCCCCAAAACATGGAATGTGGCACAGTTGAAGAAGTGTTACATTTAGCAAGACTTACTTTTTATTTTTGCATGCGTGCCTAATAGACTAGTAGAACGACATCTAATGTCTTAGCTTGTAATTCGGTTGGCTTACGCCCTTTTTTTATGGAAAGTTTTATTAAGCCTACATTTCAGTTTTATGTAATATAAAATCCTTTATTGACAAATAAGAAGATCCTACAAGTACTTATATTATGAAGCATATGACAAAGTATACCGGATGAAGCAAACTTTTTATTTATGATCAAATGGGATTACAAGATTGGAATAAGAAGTATAAGGAAGACAAGTATATAAAGTTTACAAAAAAAAAAAAATTACAACTACTATATGGCATCTTCGTCTTCTTCTTGATCTTCATCATCAGCAATAAGGAGCCTTTAGTTAGTCAACACCATCCTCCTTCTCAGCAAAGCCGGTTATCTGCTCTTCAATAATAAACTTCAAGTTATCGAATGTCTTTGTCTTCTCAATGAGAGTTTTGGCAGTGTCCTAACCATGCAAGACAAACTCCTCAAGAGGTCTTTTCTCTTTTGCAAATTGAAGACCTTCTTGAAAACCTGTCTGGCGACCAGCTTGAGAAGAGGCGGTTAGCAATACGTCGATATAGTTTCCAAGTTCATCTTTTTCCCGGATATGAGCAATAACCTTTTGAAACAGAAGGTATGAACAAAAGGTTCAGATATAATCACTTTTTAATATAAGAATAAGAAGAGAAGTGAAAATTACCCGGGGAACGCCCTCCGCAAGTAACCATTTTTTGTTCGCCTTGGCTCGGACAAGTTCCATCTTGTGCTCAACACATTCCAAGGCTTGCTCTCTGTTCTTGGTAGCAAGAGTGGCAAGGTGTTCGTCCTTGGCTGTTGACTCAGCCTTCAGAGTTTTATCAACTCGTCACGTTCATCCAATTGCTGCTGGAAAGCAATTTTGGCTTCCTCAGCAACAGATCGGTGAGCTTCCTCCGCCTCCAACGCCATTTTGGCATCCGCCAACTATCGATCAGCATTATCAGCAGCCAAGCGGTTGTCTTTGGCTTTTTTAATAGCCTCTTCAGCTTCTTTTTCCGCCTGGGCTGGCTTGTCCTCCAAATCCTCCCATGCGTCATTCATGGCTAGCCAGTCTCGAGATATTTCCTGACTAGTAGAGACGGCATTAGCTAGAGAGTACGAATACGAGCTCAATAACTCTTGATGAGGACACCCACGTTGACGCTCCCTCTCCGCGGGAGGAAGGCTTCTGATCAGATATTCATGGCAAAAATCCGCTTCTACAATGGTCGATTCTTGACGCACCGACCAACGTGGACGATGTACCATGGGCTCCCCTTCGGGTTAAGATGAAGAAGCCCCCGAACCTTCAGTAAAAAAGTTAGGACCCTCCTGGCTTTTAAACCGAAATGACGCACGGCGAGGTGAAGAAATGGAGGTTTCCTTGGGATGAACCTCGTTTTCACCCTCGTGGGGAGGAGTCTCAGCGATGATAATCGGATCCCGAACACCCTTCGGCGGAGATGGTGGTGGAGGAGGAGGCGGAGTCGACCCTCAGATCTGAAAGATTTTTAGAAGAATGTTCTAAGAATTCTGCAAGACAATATTCCTCCATTGGGAACGTACAATAAAAACAATTATTGAACTTAAAGATATTGGAATTACATAAGGAAACACCTAGAGGTGCAAGATGTTGAAGACGATCTTCCAACTTCGTCCTTATGTGCTTCTTAGAAGCAACAGGCTTGGTCGATCGTTTCTTACCTTTCCCAGCTCGATGTTCATCTTCGAGGACGGCATAATCGACAACTCGATGTTCATCTTCTGTGGTGACATCAACATCTTTTTCGCCCTCCACTTTACTAGTGGACGGATTTTGATTCCGCTTGTGGGTCAAACCTACGGTTGAATGTAGGGTATTTAAAGAATCAGTAGCACCAACGGGTAACTCTTCTTCTTCACGGGATGATGACTCCTCGCTAGACGAAAGAAGCACTATCATCCCGCTAGAAGTAGCAGCAGTAATGGCTCGAGGTTTCAAAACTCCCTCACCTTTAACAACGAACTCCTCACCTTTAGCGAACATCGCCTCGGAAACCACGGGTTCCGGGCGAAGAGCGGCGGAGAATAAGAAATTGTTGTGGGTGTGCTCAAGGATGGGTGCGTCCTTTGGATCAATAGGACGGCGCACCATAAGACCTTCCTCATGGTCTAGAAGCGTGCTAAAGATGGAACCCTCACCTGCATAAATAAAAGGACCAATCAGAATTTAGGCGGAACCCTAGAAAAGCAAAGATAAACTTACTCTTATTGGGTTTCTCGTAATACGGCTCCAAATCAGGAAACGACCATAAACGGCTCATCTTTGCACCCACCATTGTTCCCTTGTGTATCGCACGCATGGGGGTGGGTGTATGGGTTAAAGTTTTGTACCATGGGAGGTTCACTTATGTAGTACAGTGGACCACATGCAGCCCTTCTTCGGGTTTCCGATAAGTCATCTCAAATGGAATAACGTCTTCACGGATCCAGAAGAACTTGGGCTTCCACTCGTGGAGGCTCCGGTACCACTCAGTACCAATAACACTCTTCCCTATGGTAGCCCAACTATACCACCCGCCGCGGTTAGCAATCTTGTAAAAGACGGCGAACCGACTAACAGTAGGCTCCATGTTGCAAGCCTGACAACAAAATTCGAAATGACGAATCCTCAACATCTCAAAGGGATGAACCTGCGATACGTGGATCCCGTAGGTCGTCAAGATGGACTCGATAAACTTCGTTACAGGAAACCTGAAGTTCACTGTAGTGAAGTGATCTACATACACAACCATCTTCTTCGCCGGAGGGTTAGTAGCAATAGAACCCTCCGCCGGATATTTGGGTTTCCATTCAGGCGCTAAGCCGTAGACTCTGACAATATCATTGTAAGACCTCCCCTTCCAATGGAGAACGACGTTGTCTATAGAAGCATCGCCCTTCTTCTCTTTTCTCATTTTAGATCACACCAGCGAAATATTGTAAGTTTCAGATCTGGAATTGGAGAGGAGAAGAAGAATTAGAAGAAGATAAGAATAAATGAAAGTGGGAAACGACTTATTTATACACATCGCAGTTAATGCGATGGATGGGATGCCAGTGGAGAGAGAAAAATACAACCCAATCAAAGGATGACACGTCAGGCGGGAAAGACGAAAAAGCCCAAACGGACTGTAGAAAGACGTCATATACGTCTTATCAATTGTCCTGCAATATTTCTCTTTCCGCCACGTCATCATTTTTCTCCCACTTGCAAAGTTCAAAAATATCCTAAAATATCGCAAGCATACAATAATACAAGATTCACAAGATGACAAAAATTCTCTTTTCATTCATATTGAAAGATAATTACAAAATATGAAAAGAAATTACAAGTCTAAATCTATTCTAAGGGTCTTGGGCGGAAAGGTCTTCTGGAGGCGTAGGCGGAACATCCTCTGAGTCTCCCTCAAGATATTCCTTCAACTGGTCCACACCATCGCTCTCCGCTGCGAACTCAGGAAGCATGTCTTGCAAAGGAAATGTTAAATTGTCATATTCTTTAATACGCAAGTCATATTCCTGAGCGACATCAAGTCCATGCAGCGGATGCTCTTCAATGGAGCGACCGGCTTGAGTGTACGCCATCCCTTCATTAAAGCCTGTCACGCGGCCGGAATTGGAAGAAGCAGTGAGCAAAAATGCAAGACTATCCGTCAGCCCTGCTCCTTCTTTGATATGTTTAATGACCTGAAAGGGAACAAAGGATTCATTAACGATTGGTAGCACAAAAGTATTTTTATTAAGGGAAAAAGGGAGGAACATACCGCGTTAAGACCTTGGCCCAACAGCCATCGTCGCTCTCTCTCTGCCCGTTCCACCTGTTCCTGAAGCTCATGGAACCCGTTAGCTATCTTTTGTTTGTCATTTAAGTATTCCACTGCACGGGCTTCCGCGTCATCACGCGCTTGCAGATGCGAGTCATAGGTAGCCTGTATATCAATAGCTCTCTTTTCTTTGAGCTCTGTCTGCTCCTTCCGCACTTTTGACTCCGCCTCAAGCTCTTGAATAAGAACACCTTGGCGGGTCACTTGGGCCTCTAAGGCCAAATTGGAATCAAGTGCCTTAGCCAAATCCTCTTTCTTTCTTTGAGTTTCATCTCGAGCAGCTTGAAGGATGGCATTTTGCTTGATGCAAGACTCTTTCCACCGACGGGATGCAACAACATGTCTATCAACTTCCGACTTCAAAGCAATTTCGGCGTCAGACAATTTCCACTTAGCAGTATTGGCTGCTAAGCGTTACTCATGAGCTTCCTTCTTGGCCTCGTCAGTGGCTCGGGTTATTTCACCCCACCGCTGCCCCCATCGATCGCCATTCACGAAAAATTTCTTGTCCACAGGCCATGGTATTGGCTAGGGACGAAGAATAGTCCATATAAAGATCGTGGCGAGAACGACCATGTTGATGAATCCGCTCCACAGTCGGGACACATTGATTGACAAATGTCGCACAAGTGTCCAGATCGGTGAAACGGGATCCCTTCACAATGTTCCAATTGGGGATAAACATTTGGTCATCTTCCCCCGGATTAGGCTCCCCATAATAATCGAAGTTTGATGCTTGGGGACGCACCGAGGCAGAGGAAGAAACATGAAGTGAGGAGTAGTGTGGTGCATCGAGCGACGCCAAACCTTCAACGTCTACTAGCGGACGATGAGAACGTAAACTCCCTCCTGCATCCGTCACAAAAGGTGAGGGAGTTGTCAAAAATCCTGGTGGAGTTTGCTGTGGAAATTCTTGCGTTTTAGACGCTTCCTCGTCCACAACCGGGCCTTTCCCTTTGGAACCGGAAGCATCCCTAGTTCCAAACAGATAGGCCAGCGGATTTTCAGTTTCTGGTGGAGGGAGTGGAATCTCTTGATTTTCCTCAGATGGAGGAGTTGGCGGTTTATCTCCTTTCACCGGCGTGGGAGACAGTAGTTTCTTATCCTCTGGTGGTGAAGATAGTGGCTTCTCTGATGACATACCCCCATCAGTAACGACAGTCGGATCTACGTACAACAAAAGAGAACTTAAGTATAAATAAAAGTATAAATAAAAAAAAATGAAGTGGACACATTGACTTACCGGCCATCCCTTTTATATGTTCAGCAAGGTTGACCCTCTTCTTCTTCTTCTTCGGACGGTGCGTCCGATGTTTCTTTGTAGTTGGACCTTCCTCGGTATCTGCGTGGCTAGCGCCCACGTCACTTACCCGGAAGGATTGGAGACTCCTCTACTGCTCCAATTCTGCCAATAGATGCGAGACAGAAGAAATTTCAAAGGCATCATCAGAATCCTCTTCTTCTTGGGATGATGATTCATCACTCGAGGAAAGAATGACGATCACCACGTCAGAAGTAAGAGCGTTGAGCGGATGAGGGTTAAAGATATACACACATGTTTGGAAGATAGCTTCCGAAGCCATCAGTTCCGCACGAACTTTAGTAGGGAAAAAAAACTGACCACGTGTCCTCTCCAGGACTTGCGTCTCTTTCACGTCATGGATACGTTTACCCGTGCAACCCCTATTCTCATAAAGGGCATTCAACACAGGCCCTTCACCCGAAAAGCGCATAACTAGAAGTCAGTCAGAAGTTTTATATAAAACAAAAGGGAGAAAAAAGAACAAAACTTACGTTCATTTACACCCTTAAAGACAGGATCCAAATCTGAATATGGCCACAGGCGGCTCATTCCCGCCCATACGAGGGCCTCCTATGGCAGGGCCCGCATCGGAGAGGGTTCCGAAATCAAGACGCGAAACCATTCTTGGCCCTCGTGAGGAGCCGTGATGACCTCCGGGAGCGCCTCGTTGGCCGGACGACGGACCATAACATCTGGAACGACGTCCTGGGAAATTCAAAAAAACTTGTTGCGCCAGTCTTCAGAACCCCCCTCGGGCACAGTGCCGATAACCCTTTCGGATATCGGATTGCATTTAAACCACCCACCTCGGTTGGTCAACCGATAGAATGCAGGGAATCAGTCAATTCGAGGCAATATTCCTTTTGCCTTACACACAAATTCGAAATGTCGGATTCGTATAAGTGCAAGAGGATGCAATTGGGATAGATGAACCCCATAAGCGCTTAATACTTTCATGAGAAACTTGGTTATCGGAAACCGAAGATTTCCATAAGTAAAGAAGTCTGCGTATACCGCCATCTTGCCGATAGGAGGTAAGCTCGCAACAGACCCGACACTAGGAAACTCCGGTCCCCATTCAGGTGAGATACCGTAAGTATGAAGAAGCGTTTCATACTCAGAGATATCCTAGTTAATCTCTACGGTATCAATACTTGGTATCAAAGATCTTGTGTCACTAGCCATTAATCCAGCAGTAAACGGAAAACAACGAGCAATCTTGAACGGAATCGACGGACTAATCAAAAGATTGAAAGAAAAGGTGGAAGAAATATTGAAATAAAAGACGATAAAACTTCAACAAAAAGGTAACTTCTCTATTTTATACCCATCGCAATTAATGTGATGGGATACGAACAGTGGAGAGAGAAATCTGTCACCCACTCTCCAGACGCCACGTCACGCGTGAAATTCGAAAAAGAGAAAAATGTGCACAGTCGGATACATTGACAGCCGGCACAAACGTCTCGTCACCTGTTCACGCGCCTGCAAGTGGTGAACTTGTCCTTTTCATGGTTATCCACACCACCAACAAAAGATATTTCTACCAAATTCCAAAACTCAAAAACTCCCAAATTATACTTTAGAAGTCCAATATTCCACCCGCATAAAACTTCACGCGGAAGAAACACTGGACTGAGGGGACTTATAGAGGTAGGGTACCAAAAAGACCCAAATACCCTTAAGTATCACCCGCGGGTCGGAGGGAAACCCCTCATCTACCATCCGCACGACATATGGATCACCAGCATAACTTACTATGCGCGGAAGCATCCAGGCACCCTCTAAAGTCATTCGCATGGTAACATATTCACCCGCTGGGACGACCGGAAGGCAATGCCACAGGACAGCTGTAATTAACTAATTATCTTACAGAAGAATAACCACGATTGTTACTTGAAGAATACGTGACCCGTCAACCAATGAATTAAGGACAGCTAGCCAGGTTGTTATAACCGTTCACATGGCCAGGGATCAACTCGTCCTATCATAGAGCGACGCGTGTCCATGTTGTTATACCCATGCACATGGGACGTATAGCTCAACCTATTACATAAGAACACGAGTCCAGATGGTTACGAGAGATCTTCTAGAATGGGACAGCTGGCCCAATTATATTCCCACATCCTTCGGCTATAAATACTCTCTCAACCTGCATGAGCTATTTATTCACTCCCAACTATCTACTCTAATACTTGAGTACTTTTCTCTCTAAGAACGATACTTATTCTCACGCTGGATGGTTGTTACGGGAAGACCCCCCTCTTGTCCTCCCCGTAACGAGCTCACGGTGCTTGTTTTGCAGGTTTCTGTCATTGGACTTCCGGAGGTTATACTCATATCGTAATTGGTTGTTGTCTGTATTTTACCGTATGGACTCATTGGATCTAAGATCCGATAAGAGGATTGAATCCGTGTCTCTTCACCATGTCAATTCTAAAATGTTCCATTGCCATTTTTTGATATATTATCGATACATACGGGCGTGGTTTCCGTAATGAAAGTTGTTATTAATGATAATTTCCTTAAAGTAAGAGTTGTTACTATTAACACTTTAATTTGTATTTACAATCAAATAAATCGTATTTCCCTAAAGTAATACAGTAGTTGATATTACTGATAATTTAATTTTTATTGACTAATAGAAAAAAATGTATTTCTTCATAAAATCATAGGTATTTCCCTAAAGGACGATTCGATATTATTAACACTTTAAATTTTGTTGACTAAACAACAAAATTATATTTGGCTGAAAATAGAAAAGAAAGAAAACTGTATTCAAACTGGAGGTCGTCCCGAGTTATTTTATTACAGTGTATTTACTTTAGAGGGCTTGCTTTTATGGAAGGTACAACATCTGTCAAGTGTCAGGTGGCTGAAAATTTTCTCGGGGAACGACTAGCCAAACTCGGATGCTAAGCGTGGACCCGGTTAAGACAACATAGTCTTGGCCCGAGTGGGGCAGTTGGGGCTTCCAACTTGGGAGCTACGGTCTAACTTAGCTGTGAAATTCGCCGTTCGAAAAAGAAAGTACAAATCACGTAGGTAATATTACCTAGAATGTTTTTTGTATGGAACTTCAAAATAACTTTCTTAACATATACTCCCTCCGTCTTATTAAAAGTATCCACATTTCCTTTTTATTTGTCCAATCACAAATGTCTACTTTCAAAATTTATTAGCCAATTTCCAAGTTTACCCTTAAACACACACAAATAAGATTAATAAACAATATTGATGGACCCAATTTTTAAAGGGCATTATTGTTATTTGGTAAGCAAAGAAAACAATAATTTAATTTACCTTAAACTTGTGTTTTTCAAACTAAAACGCTTTGACCGGGACGGATGGAGTATTAAATAAAATAAATCATGCTCTTTCATAGACCTGTTATCTTATGAAGCAATATGTTTTTCAAAAAGTTTTGAAGGAGAATATTGTGTACAATAATTGGTACAGTCTTTGTTTTGATGATTTTAAAAAGAGACGTGTTCTTCAAATTGAAATCAAAGTAACTTATTCGGGGTCGGTGTGATGATAGCGAATCAGGTTACCTGTCCGTTTTTCTTCATTGTCAAAGAGGTGTTTTCCTTTTGAATGTTTATCGGGGCCAACATGAATCTGATTGCAAGTTAGGCGCCAACCATTAAAGCCTTTGAAGATAAACTATCTATTTGGAAAGCCAAGACTCTCTCGATTGGGGTCTGGTTAACGTTAATTAAATTGGTGATAAGTAGTTTACCATTATATTATTTCTCTATTTTACAAGGCAGCGGTCAAAGTGTTAATAAATTTAGAAAGACTAAGAAGATGTTTCTTTTGGGGCAGGAATGCGGAAAGGTTGCATGGGAGAAGGTCACAGCACCAATAAGGGGTTGTTTGGTGGCCTTTTAGTGACTTCTTTAAGAGGCATACATTTGAATCGGTTAGAAGTAGAGAGTCGTTTGGCTCACTAAAAAGACAACTTTTAATGGTTCATGGAGCCTCTTATTGATAAGTTTCAAACATATGTTTAAATGATTCAGATGATACCTCTTAATCAGTGATGCCACATATTTAGGCTCGTGTTGGTTTATGAACGAACTCAAGCTCAATAAGTAAAGCTCATGTTTAGACTCATTTATATTATAAAACAAACTAATTTTTGGGATTGCACTCGTTTAAGCTCGGCTTCATATGAACTTTTACCCTATAAATAGTCTAGATCACAAACCTTATTTGTAGCATTGAATTTCAAAATTTTAAATATAGCTGTTATTGAACATGTTATGTTTTACCCATCTCCCATCATAAAAAAAATCTAAAAATATGTCGTTATCACTTGTTTGCTATATTTTGTTAACTCAAAAAGGTCAGATATATAATTTACTACTCCTCCTTGATCCAAACCAATTTCTACGTGTCATGTTGGTACTCAGCCAAGTGGCATCCATCTACGATTTAAATAGAATACAAACAACAGTCACAAAACTCAAACCATAACACTAAGCTCAAAATAAAAATATTTAACCTTCTCGTCCAATCACCAGTACCATCGCCGTCATCTTCCTCCTTATCTCCACCACCGTGAACTCAATAGTCAACCTACCCAAAACCGACATGGGTCTTTTAGAGTTCCCTTTGAATCTCGAGTACTTCGAAGCCGAATACTTCCTATTCGGATAGTTGGGTGAGGGTTTGGATAGCATAGAACCCGGTCCTAGCAGCCCATAGGCGCAAAACAAGCCAATCTCAGTCCTCTTATCAAAAGACATAATCAGCCAATTCGGTTACCAAGAAGTTGGGCACTTTTACACCTACGTTCTAATTAGTAATTTAAATATATTTATATCATATCTTAAAACTAAATTGTTGTTTCATTAATAATAATAATAATAATAATAATAATAATAATACTCCATTTAAGGGCAATTAAGAAGACGGTACGAGGTTTTCCGAGGCCATTGTTGAATCTAACAGCACAATCATTTGCAACTTTCATGATGCTGCATTTGGGAAGCCTTGGTCTCCACCGCGATCCTTATGCGAATAACGTCAATTATCTTGTTTCAAGCTACGTTATTCCTTATGTTGGTCTCACTGGCTACGTGGGAGCAAATCCAAAACTCACTAACCCTATTGCAAAAATGGTACTCAGTCTCACATAAATAATCGATCACTAATATACAGTACTTAATTTACCCGTTTTCAAAATCGTCTAGGTGGTTCGATGCTGATTCAATATTAGAAAAGATAGTTCAGTTAAATTGGTTAATCACGGGGTAGGTTTAATTTGATTAGGGGCGAAAACCAAACTTATAACTAATGTTATTGAGGATAAGATGTGGGGGGTCGGAAATTGCAATATATGTAGTTAAATTTAAAAGATTTTAAAAAACGTTAAATATATTAAAATTCAAAAATACCAAATAAAATTCACATCGCCACTCAACATCAACATAAAAAAATGGACAAAAAGATTTCTTATGTGAAACAAAAAAAGAAAAACGCTAAAAAAACATGTTAAAACATTTAATTTAATATACTGTGAAAGTTAAGTGATTTAATTGGAACACTTCTTAAAGTTGAGTGACCTAATTAAAACACTCTTAAAACTTGGTTATCATTATGTGAAATTGCCCTATAATATAAAATTTTAAGTTTCTTATAAAAAAACTTGGTTTTAATGTTATTTTGGTTCGGTTGTTTATACACATTAAACATACCGAACCATAAAAGTCGGTTGTTAGAAAAACATAACAAACAAGTTATTCAGTTTGTTTGCTCACCCTTGCGATACAATTGTGTTCAGCTTGTAGCGGGTCTATTGGGAGTTGAATCGGGCCAAGATGCGGTCATTAGAACTATAGAGGTATGATACCAAAAAGAACCAAATACCCTTAAGTATCAACCGCGGTCACAGAAAGTCCCTCAATGCCACCCGCGGGACATATGGATCACCGCATAACTCAATAAAGGAAGAACAACGATACGTCCTAGAGATCATGCGCGGAAGCATCCAGGCACCCTTAGAAGTCATCTGCAGGGTAGCATACTTATCAGCTAGGATGACCAGAAGACAATGCCACATGATAGCTGTAATTAACTAATCACCTTCTAGAAGATTTACCAAGATTCTTTCTTGGAGAATACGTGACCCATCCGCCAATGAATAGAGGACAACTGGCTAGGTTGTTATAACCGTGCACATGGTCAGATATACCTCATCCTATCAAAGAGAGACACGTGTCCAGGTTGTTATAACCATGCACATGGGACGTATAGATCAACCTATTATATGAAGACACGTGTTCAGACGGTTACGAGTGATATTCTAGAATGGGACAGCTGGCCCAATTATATTCCCACACTCTTCGGCTATAAATACTTCACAATCTCCATGAGGTAAGGCATTCACTCTCCACTATCTACTTAAAATACTTAAGTACTTTCTCTCCATCAGAACTGTAGTTATTCTCACGCCGGAGGGTGGTTACGGGAAGACCCCCCCTCTTGTCATTCCCGTAACGAGCTCAAGGTGCTTGTTTTGCAGGTTTCTGTCACCGGACTTCCGGAGGTTGTGCTCATATCGTAGTTGGTTGTTGTTTGTATCCTACCCTTTGGACTCATTGGATCTAGGACCCGTTAAGGGGATTGGATCAGTGTTTCTTCATTGGAGCCATCCGTATTGGATCAGTGTTTCCCAGCTCGATGTTCATCTTCGAGGACGGCATAATCGACAACTCGATGTTCATCTTCTGTGGTGACATCAACATCTTTTTCGCCCTCCACTTTACTAGTGGACGGATTTTGATTCCGCTTGTGGGTCAAACCTACAGTTGAATGTAGGGTATTTAAAGAATCAGTAGCACCAACGGGTAACTCTTCTTCTTCACGGGATGGTGACTCCTCGCTAGACGAAAGAAGCACTATCATCCGGCTAGAAGTAGCAGCAGTAATGGCTCGAGGTTTCAAAACTCCCTCACCTTTAACAACGAACTCCTCACCTTTAGCGAACATCGCCTCGGAAACCACGGGTTCCGGGCGAAGAGCGGCGGAGAATAAGAAATTGTTGTGGGTGTGCTCAAGGATGGGTGCGTCCTTTGGATCAATAGGACGGCGCACCATAAGACCTTCCTCATGGTCTAGAAGCATGCTAAAGATGGAACCCTCACCTGCATAAATAAAAGGACCAATCAGAATTTAGGCGGAACCCTAGAAAAGCAAAGATAAACTTACTCTTATTGGGTTTCTCGTAATACGGCTCCAAATCAGGAAACGACCATAAACGGCTCATCTTTGCACCCACCATTGTTCCCTTGTGTATCGCACGCATGGGGGTGGGTGTATGGGTTAAAGTTTTGAACCATGGGAGGTTCACTTATGTAGTACCGTGGACCACATGCAGCCCTTCTTCGGGTTTCCGATAAGTCATCTCAAATGGAATAACGTCTTCACGGATCCATAAGAACTTGGGCTTCCACTCGTGGAGGCTCCGGTACCACTCAGTACCAATAACACTCTTCCCTATGGTAGCCCAACTATACCACCCGCCGCGGTTAGCAATCTTGTAAAAGACGGCGAACCGACTAACAGTAGGCTCCATGTTGCAAGCCTGACAACAGAATTCGAAATGACGAATCCTCAACATCTCAAAGGGATGAACCTGCGATAGGTGGATCCCGTAGGTCGTCAAGATGGACTCGATAAACTTCGTTACAGGAAACCTGAAGTTCACTGTAGTGAAGTGATCTGCATACACAACCATCTTCTTCGCCGGAGGGTTAGTAGCAATAGAACCCTCCGCCGGATATTTGGGTTTCCATTCAGGCGCTAAGCCGTAGACTCTGACAATATCATTGTAAGACCTCCCCTTCCAATGGAGAACGACGTTGTCTATAGAAGCATCGCCCTTCTTCTCTTTTCTCATTTTAGATCACACCAGCGAAATATTGTAAGTTTCAGATCTGGAATTGGAGAGGAGAAGAAGAATTAGAAGAAGATAAGAATAAATGAAAGTGGGAAACGACTTATTTATACACATCGCAGTTAATGCGATGGATGGGATGCCAGTGGAGAGAGAAAAATACAACCCAATCAAAGGATGACACGTCAGGCGGGAAAGACGAAAAAGCCCAAACGGACTGTAGAAAGACGTCATATACGTCTTATCAATTGTCCTGC
>NW_027500014.1:0-95411 GCF_021521415.1 Bidens hawaiensis | reverse complement strand
TAATGGGAAAACATTTCCATGGATTTCATCACGGGATTACCCAAAACACCGACGGGATGCGATACCATCTGGGTGATCGTTGACCGGTTGACTAAGTCTGCACACTTCTTAGCAATCAAGGAATCGGAAAAGATGGAAAGACTGACTCGCATCTACATGAAAGAAGTAGTGTCTAGACACGGAGTGCCTGTCTCAATCATATCTGATCGAGATTCCCGTTTCACTTCGCACTTTTGGAAGTCACAACGGAATGCACTAGGCACCCACCTTGATATGAGCCTGTGAACGCACCATTCAGACCTTGGAAGACATGTTGCGTGCATGTGTGTTGGATTTCGGAAAAAGTTGGGAACCTCACTTGCCTTTGGTAGAGTTTTCGTATAATAACTGCGACCACGCAAGCATTAAAGCAGCGCCGTTTGAAGCGTTGTACGGGCGAAAGTGTCGATCACCTCTCTGCTGGGCAGAGGTGGGTGATAGCCAAATCACTGGTCCAGAATTAGTACTTGAAACCTCTGAAAAAATTGTCCAAATCCGAAACCGTATGGCAGCAGCACGAGATCGCCAAAAGAGTTACGCCGACAAGCGCCGAAAGCCTCATGAATTTCAAGTGAACGACCAAGTATTACTCAAAGTCTCACCTTGGAAAGGTGTGGTTCGCTTCGGAAAGGGAAACAAACTCAATCCACGATACGTTGGCCCCTACCGGATAACTGAGCACATTGGTCCGGTAGCGTACCGACTGGATCTACCAACGGAACACAGTGGCGTACACAATGTATTCCATGTATCCAATTTGAAGAAATGCCTTTCCGATGAAACCCAAACAGTCCCTTTGGACGAGTTGCAAGTTGATGAACAACTACGCTTCATTGAAGAACCAGTCGAAGTTTTGGATTGGGAAACCAAAACACTCAAGCACAGCAAAATTCCAATCGTTAAGGTTCGTTGGAACTCGAGACGTGGACTGGAGTTCACGTGGGAACGCGAGGACCAAATGATGAAAAAGTATCCTCACCTTTTTGAAGGGTTGACCAAACACCGAAAAACGCGAAAGCCGTCAAACCGTCAGGAATCACCAGAGGTATGAATTAAATTTCGGGACGAAATTTCTTTCTACTAAGGGATGATATGACAAACTGAAATTTTTCTTGCTTTTTTTTCAGACACTCATCACGACTTGACTCAAATTTTCGGGACGAAAATTCTTTCAACATGGGAATGATGTAACACTCGTCAATTTCAGGTTAACTCCGTTAATTCAAACTCCGTCAATTCAAACTTAAGATCACTTGATCTATAACGCACATCTCATTACATTTAAACCAGGGTTTTAAATGACGCTTGATAATCACTACACATGTAGTCTTTCAGGATTGCATCGAAACGCAAACGAGTTGACGCAAACCATTGGTGAATAAACGACAAACATCCAAACAATAAGTATTTGAGAATTATGTGTTAGGTTTATGTGTTATTTGATATTCATATGTAAAACATTAACTCAAGATGCAAAAGTCTATGTTATGCTAGAAATTGATTAATTAGAAGCTTAAGGGGGTTAAGTGTAACATAATTATATATATAAACAACATATTAATAACCTAAACCCTAATCCCCTCTCTCCCTCCCCTCTCACCTGGTGGCAGCCCCCCTCCCCTCTCCTCTCTCGTCGACCGAGCCACAAGGCACACACACACACGTATACAAGTCGGTTTCAAGCTTTATCGAAGAGTTAAGAAGCTAATTAGGTAATATAAACACCATATCTAATCCATTCTATCATTTAATTGTATGATTAAACCTGTAATCATAAACCCTAAGTGTTAAATATGTTGTTTGTTGATGATTTAGGGTTACATGCATGATTGTTAGTTCGTAGGTTAATTGTTTATTGAGTTTTGATGAAAACTGATGCTGGACAGATTATTGAATTCGTGTTTGGACGGCTGTAACTCGATGTTAATGTTATGTTTTGATACGATTGTTGATTCTAAAGTATACTAGGTCGAGTCTAGTTTCTGAAAAGTCTTAGTTTGTAATTTTCGGACGTATAAAAGTCTGTTTTTATTATTTTACAAAACTGTTGTGCAAGGCTGATTTGGGAGACATGCTGTTAGGCTGTTTTGCGACTAAGATATCTCATAAACTACAAGACCAAATGGGTTGGTTCCACTTCTGGAAGAAAATACATTAAGTTAGAAACCTAACCCAATTGGTCTTGCATTAATTGGATTTTCATTTAACGGGAATAACAAATAACATTCTGTTGCGCATGATTCTGACTGCTGTGAGTTTACTGTAATGTTTTGACCATTGTGAGAAATCTTTGTGGAATAAAAATACAATAAAAATATTTCTGGAAACTTAACTCATGTGTGCTTTTGTGACGATTTTTGGTGAATTAATTGATATGTTATGATCTGTTGAATAGAGTAATCTTTCAAGTAGAAATCTGTCCTGATAGAACTAGCTGCTGAACTATATGAAAATACATGAAACGTGCTTGTTGCTAGATAATTGCCATGTTTTTGACTAAATTGCCCTTGTGGGGAATGATTGCTAGTAATGTACAATATTAATACTTGACACGTAAGTAGTTGTTCACACATGTAACGTATCACCAATGTGTTTGTTGAGTCACACACAATTCACAAACGAAACACGAAACGTATCTTATGCATAGGTATTATGTGCCGAGTCTAGAGACTCAATAATAGTTCCAACACTTAGAAAATATCATTCTTGTTTTAGAACGCTAGTGAGGATTTTCTGTGACGCGCATCTCTTGGTTGACTTGTTTTTGAATTCTTCGCAAACAGTGAGTTTCACGATCCCCTTTTACTCTTTTAAACGCTTTTACTTGGGGGAGAATACATACTCCAAAATGCTTTTATATATCACTTGTAAAGGCTAAGTGGCAAACGAAACAACTAAAGTCCTTCATAACATCGAACCGTTTAATATTGGATAATAGCGAGTCACTGTTGAGTAGTACTACTGGGTTTGACAAACCCCACCCAACGCTAAACTCGACTGGAGGTCGAGCGGGGTGTAATCTTGGCTAACACATTTTCCATGGTCTGGATAGACTTGGTGGCAAGGCAATTGATAAACAGTCAGCTTCGGTGTCGAACACTTAGTAACACTTGTTGTATAGGTTAGCTACCTATCGATATATAATTGACTTAACATTATCTGGTAACGCAAACGCAAACGCAAAACGCAAACACAAACGCTTTATTTATATAAACTTGTGAACTCACCAACCCCGTGTTGACACTTTTAGTATGTTATTCTCAGGTAGCCGAGGCGAGCGCGCGGTATAGGATCATGCATTACCTTGAACTCTATCGTTTTTGCAAACTTGTTTTTAAACTGTTATTAATTGGCTTTTAAGTCGTCCTGCGTGACGCAACACTTGGTTTATGATTTTACGCTTCCGCACTTATTTACACTTAAATGTTTCCTGGTTTGAAAACTTTACTTATGATGTTTGATTATAACTAATGATTCCGATCCTGTTAGTTCACACCCTCTGACGGTAAAACTCCGTTAGTGGATTTTGAGGGTGTGACATTTTAAGACCATATGAGCAGTTTTTAGATCTTTTTATTTTTTTAAACAAACCGTCTTCAGATGCTTAGGCTGAGTGTAGTGAGCGTGGGCTCGGGCGACAAACGGGCGAGAAAGGGTGCAAACACCGCCCCCTGGCGATATGTGGGAGAATTGGGGAGGGGCGGGTTGTTTTTGTCGACAGTGTGTTAAGAAAATAATAATATATTCCCTCTGTCCCATTATAAGTGTCCTAGTTTGATTTTTCAAGTCTTTCTTGTTTAACTTTGACCGACAATATTTTTGTTTGTGTTATATAATACTTGACGTAAAATATATGAATGGATTGGGTTTTAAATGTATTTTACATTGATATAATTTTCATCAAGTATCATATGACACGAACAAAAATATTTACGGTCAAGGTTCCAAAAGAAAGACTTGAAAAGTCAAACTATGACACTTATAATGGGATGGAGGGAGTAATATATATTACCGTTACAACGGTCAAATTTAAAAAAAAATGTAATTAATTTAAACAATATATATATAAACATACACCCTTCTTCTCCATTTTATACACAATTCATACCCAAATTCTTACAAAAAATTAGCAAAATGAATCCTAGAAATAACCCGAACCAATCGAACTACCAATTTCTTGGTTTCGGTCAAACGTATGGTTCGCAACCGAGCCAACCGAGCCAACCGAGCCAACCGAACTTACATTGGAACCCGTTGAACCAACTGAGCTCTCCGTTTCAATTTTCCAACCCGAACCTAAGCATGTACGCCAACTTTCTCAGCCCCCATAACACAATTCCGGCGTTCGGGTCTACACCACCGGAGTAGGAGCCGGTGAAGGTGCCGGAGACGCAAACGGCACAGGCCTCCGGTTCAAGCAAAAAGGCGACCCGTAAACACAAAAAGAAACAACCGGGGAAGCCGACAGTGCAACGTGATCCATACAAGCATTGGAGCGAGGAGAAGGAGGTGGCCCTCTCAAGGGCTTGGATCATCATTTCAGAGGATCCCAACGTTAGTAAGTTTTTTAATATTAAATATTTATTAAAAATGTATTTAGTGTTTATTAAAATGTATACTAATTGTGACAAATAATTTTAATTTGTAGCTAACTTTCATGCCATCGGGGTGTTTTGGAAGAAAGCCTTTGAAGCTTGGCTCACGATAACCAATAAACCCGAAGACTACCGGGGAAAAGAAGCGGTTCAAGCCCACTGGAAGGGGCTTAACGCCGATTGTCAAAAATTTGCAGGGATAATTAACCGGTTGCAGGGGTCCGGCTGGCGTAGCGGGCATAACGACGTCGACATTATAAGTCAAGCCTTAAGCGACTTTCGAGCTCAGGGTCACACTCTTGAGCGGCCCGGGAAAGCCTTCAAGTATTTGAGTTGTTGGGAAAAACTACGTCGCTGCGCTAAATGGAACGGGGCACCAACCTTTCCAGCCGCCAGACGAGCCGGCTCATCCCGGCCTTCAAAAAGGTCGAAGACATCGTCGTCGACAAATCTGAGCACACCAAACACACCCTCCGATGCTCGTAGCTTCTTCCTGGACGACACGATTAATTTAGCCGATGATGTTGATATATCCGACGACGAAGAAGTAGAGGAGTTGCCTCGACCACGCGGGATATTGAGAAAAAATAAGGGGGAAGGTTCGTTGTTAACACGATTCAATACGGCGCTCTTGAAATAAATGAGTTGGTCGGTCGTTTGGAAACAAATGCCATCGTAATAGGAAACGACCTTCGAGCATCCAACAAACAACAAGAAAAGCTGAACCAGACGTTGGGATTACGTCAAATGAAAGACGACTACAAATTCCTCAAAGCGGAGGGTTTTCACGAGGAAGCCTTGTTATTGTTTCAACGACGACGTGAAAAAATGCGCGAATATTACGGATATTAGTTTCTTTTTTTTAGTTATGTTTTTTTATATTTTTAGTTATGTATTTTTTTTAGTTATTTTTTTGGTATTTCTTTTTAATTTTAATGCATTTTTATTTAATTATTTAAATAAATTGGTTTTTATTTGATTTAATTATAAAAAGAAAATAATAAAAAAAGATACTGTGGGCCTAACTTGTAGCCCCTACACTATTACACCCCAAAAACAAATTCCCACCCTTTACTGACTGGGCACCACATGTCACAATTCGCCCCCAATTGTAGCCCCTCCACTACGCATAGCTTTATGTCTGCGCGCCCGCATACATAAACCTCTTGCAGATGTTTGAAGCAAAAACAAACACAACATTAGAGTATTTAGGTTTTATGTTTCATTGTGTCTAATGTATCTTCATTATGTTAAATTACATGATTATGATTAGCAAAAAAACAGTGCCGTCTCTGAGGATGCGGATCACCTCAAGTGCCCCGTGCAAGGAAAAAATATGGGCCCTTGTATATTGAAATTATTTTTGAAGAGAAACCAAAAAATGCTCGGATTAGTCTATTGGAAAAAAAGACTAATACTTTTTGTTCTTTGAATTACACGAAATTGGATTTTTATACTAGTCATGGGCTTTTGCTTTAAAAAACTATATATTAGATATACAAATAAGATAAAAGATCTTAATACAAAAAAATAAATTGACCTAAACAATAAAAATAAAAGAAAATAATGTTGTAGGCTATAAAATATGCTATTCAAGTTCTGGAAAAATTGGAAAAAATAGTGCAGTTACCGGGTATTGAACCTGAGTTAACATCAACCATGCAAACAATGGAGCATACCATGTAAGCTACAAGACATTTTTAGTTAATTTTTGTTTGTATCTAATTTATTTATTGCATATCCTGAAATCTTTAATTTTGGCCCACAAAAATTTTTGGGCCTTATGCGGTTGCACGGGGTGCACGACCCTTGGCCCGGCCCTGCAAAAAAACACATTAGTTACATTATTGTGTCATTACGTAATTAGATCATTTGTTTACTTATATGATTATGCCATTGTGTCATATTAGATCATTTGTACACTGGTGTTTTTGTTCATCGTGTCATATTAGATCTTTTGTGTACTTGTGTTTATTGTGTCATTGTGTGTATTTTATATAAATCATTATTTTGTAATTTTGTTGTGTCATTGTGTGTATTATCTATACATCATTTTTATGTCGTGTATCATATTAGATCATTTGTGTACTTATATTATCGTGTCATTGTGTACTTATGTTATTGTGTCGTTGTATATTATCTATATATCATTATTGTGCCATATTAGATCATTTGTGTACCTATCTTACTATGTCATTGTGTGTATTATCTATATAACATTATTGTGTCATGTGTGTCGTGGGTTGAAATTTCAAGAATCCTGACAGACAGTATCCTCAAGAGAATCCTCGAAGGGTATTAGGATTACAGAAAAACAAGATCCTCAGTAAGTTTTGTAATTAATTATCGTTGTCCTTTCACTATTGTCTTAGTCTTGCAGGAAACGATCAACAATTAATGTCTAGCTAAAGACTCGGACAAAATATTGAAGATTGTGGACGTTGGATGGAATTACACTTGGTTTATGATAAGAATATGCATTCTATAACCCCTCCATGATCCTCGCCAAGGCAATTAATGCTCATTATTGCCAATTATTGTTATGTTATTCTTATAACTATAAAAAGAGATGTTTATATCGCATAAGACATATACACACACCCGAACACACTTAGTTGTACTCATAGCAGCGATCATAGCGCTTCCACACTTGTTATCACCGGTTTTTTTTATTAATATAATTGAGGTAGGGGATAGTTATCCCCTCCTGAGGTTTTTTTCCGGAATTCCTTTAAGGATCACGGGCTTTTTCCTCGCTATATCATTGTGTCACGTGCAAAATTTACTTATTATTTTGATCACATATTCAAGCATCCTACCTCATATACAAAGTTTGGTTACCTGTTTATCCTCACGTAATTTTTGACCAAAACATATTGACGCCCATTGTGGGGCAAGTGGTGCTTCACATATCCAAATCTTAGTTTTCGTGATCATTCATTACCCTTTAATCATCACCAATGACATCTCAGTTAAAACAATCATCATCTCCAAGCAAGTCGACTAAATCCTTAATTCATTCTACAAGTATGGGTTTGAACCAATCCTCATCATTGATGCCACCACCCTAAGAAAATCAGACAGCACCTCAAAAGTTACATCCACCAACATACCATTTGTACTAGCTAAGGATCCTATCATGGTTTCGAATAATGAGATCCTCTCCTTGTTCGGTTAAGTCCGAAAGCAAATGCAGAGCAACAACAGACCAACATAACAATCCTGGAAGAGATCCATAAGTTGAAGTCGGAGAAAGCTAAAGCAGCGGAGCCAGTAATTATCCAGCAGCCTAGGGTCCTGAATGTAACGGTTCCGGCAAATTCAGGTATACCCTAGCCGGAATATACTATTTACGTGTTATTTAATACTAAATATATGAATTATAATGTGTTTATACGAGTATATAAGATTCACAGTACGAATTATACTCGAATGTACAGATAGTCGTATTGAAATTACGATTAATTGATTATGCGATCAAACGAGCGATAGTTATTGAAACCCGAATGAATCGAGGGTTCAATTATAGACGAGATATATGATATTTAGTGATGTTACGAAGTATTAAAGCTTCGGGGTAAGTGGATTAAAGCACAGAAAAAAGATTTCGATTTAATAGTACGTCGGTACGTTAAATGAAACCTTTAATACCAAACCGAGCAAGAGACGATCGATCAAGCCGAAAAAGATGCACGATAATTAATGATATGATGTTTTAAGTTAATAAACATCATGGTTTAAGTTTTAAAGTTTTTAAATCGGTTTTATATAAATTTCTTTTTTTTAAAGCCGAAAAATGACCGTTTTAAGCCGAATTAGACGTTTAACTAAAAAACGAACTGAACAAGATTATCCAAAACATTATCCAGATTACGGAAATCGGAATGAGTGGCTAGAAATGAAGTTGTGGGACCCCCCACCCACCCAACATAGTCTGATCGGACTATCAACACCACCAAAACAATTCATTTTCTTTTTTTACAAACACAATCCCACAAACCATGAATTCTCTCAAGTTCTTGAACCAAAACCCGAGTTTTCAAGCAAGAACACAAGGTAAAAACCGAGTTGTAATCGTGTTTATCTTCCTTTCTTAGGTTTTCTTTCAAGAAAATGAGGTGTCAAATGAAAAATGGGTGAAAACCCGAGATGAAACCGATTCTTGCATGATCAAGTGATGTATACGGGTTATACAAAGGATCTTGGTCCAAGAAATGAGTTAAACGAGTCAAAAACGAATTTTTACGGTTAAAATCTTTGTTTTTATATCATAACCGTAACCATGAAAGAAATGGCTTGATCGTGAGTATAACTTGCTTGGTATTGTGGTATGTTGTTTGTAGGCTCTGTATTTAGTGGTAGATAAGACGGAAAGATGAGTTTGTAGCTTGTAATGGCGGAAAACGAAAGGTATATTCGGTTTTTGTCGGTGTATGTGTTTTTGGACAGATTGTTGGTCGTTTAGAGTTAGGTCACGAAATTTAACAGAGGTGTTAAACACATGGAAATATGAGTTCTGTGAATTTTTGGTAATTTTTGGATGAAGCATGAATATTTGGTGAATTTAACGCTCGGTTTTGGCCAAAAATGGTGAAAAATAGTTAAATATCATGAAAAATTCTGGAAAATGGTGGATAAGCTTTTCATATCATGTATAAGTCACACACAAAATATGAGGTCCGTTGGAGAAGTCTAAGTAGGCTTTTCGGTTAAACGAATTCTAGGGATTTCTAGCTCGGTTTTAGTAAAAATGGCATTTAAAGGAAGATTTTGGTTTTGGAAAAATTACAGGGGACTATGTGGATGGCAGGGGACATCCAGGAGAAATTTGGGATTTTTCTAAGATCGTTTGGTATTTACGGCATATTTAGTGTTTAAATGGTGTTTAAAAATAAATAAGTAAATTTTAAATATAAGAATTAATTCTGGAAATATTTTTATAAAATTCCCCACTGTTAAAAAGTGATTTGTGCAAAATTTCAAGATCCGAGAGTAAACGGATAATTATTTGTGCTAATTATCAAACTTTTAATGTAAAACGCGTAAACCGGTGAAGTTCGCTTAAGCGAGCTGACTGGTGTACAAAAACCCTAAAAATGAACTATTTTCATATAAATGAGCTAAACAAGTAAAAATAAATCATCCGAAAATAATTCGGATGATTTGAGTAATTTTAATCTATTTTAACAGTTTCCGGCACGCCAAAGACGTAAACGGGTCCCGCGGCCAATCGGGACGTCTAAACCGAGCTATAATTTCACATCTTTAATTGAATTATCAGTCAACCACTATTTTCGGGTCGTGTGTGACCAAACTCATTTTTGAAACATAAAAACGGATAACAGTGCTAGGCACGCAAAACGAGAAAAACGACTAATAGTAGTTGTGACCTTGGAACTCTAAACGACATCACAATCTGAGTCCGGAGAAGTGTTTCTGGGTTAACCTTGCCCCCAGAACGGGTACAGTGCTGGGTTGACACTATCCCCAGGTGTACCGATTGATAAGATTAAAGATTATATAAACAATAATTGTATAATAATGATCGTAGGGATCATATTACAGATTGGACGAGTTAACTGATATTGATTGTTGTTACCTACTTGCATGTGCTAAGGTGAGTTTTCACGAGCCCCTTTTACTGAACTGTTTTAAATATTTTCCCGGGGCGGAAAGCATGTTTTTATCAAAGTGTTTAAGTACATGCTGATCGCATGGAAATGAACGTATTTATATAATGTTTATTGTACGGGAATCGTACGGTAATGAATTAAGATGGTAATTGTCTGAGTTGTAACAGTGTAAGGCCCGAAACAGTGTTCTGGGGTAACCGAGTTCCCAGAGGTTATTAAATGTGTTTCTGGGGTAACAGAGTTCCCAGAGGTTATTGGAAGTATTCTGGGGTAACAGAGTTCCCGGAGGTTAATCGATATGTTTTGGGGTTAACAGAGTTTTCACTTGTAGGCTCAGCATAATTACATCGATAATAATATTATTTTATGATAATGATTTATCATGGTTTACTCGAATTGTGAAACTCACCAACTATTCGTAGTTGACCCGTTTTCTCACATGCTTTTCAGGTACAACTAAGATAAAGTGATTGATTACGTGCTAAATGCTTGATGTGTGTAAGGTTGTGGCTGGACGTTAGGATACATTATAATGGATAGAATTATGAAT
Source organism: Bidens hawaiensis (assembly GCF_021521415.1). Taxonomy (NCBI): domain Eukaryota; kingdom Viridiplantae; phylum Streptophyta; class Magnoliopsida; order Asterales; family Asteraceae; genus Bidens; species Bidens hawaiensis. The sequence goes on along the minus strand of NW_027500014.1, from coordinate 84,594 downwards.
CGTATTGTATGATGTGTGTATCACCTAGACGGTAATGAAGGACGAGATAATGTAATTATGAAGTATATTAATGCATTCGGTTTTCTTTATAAACAATGTGGTTGATATCAGAGGTGTCTGTCGCATCCCGTTTACGTTTCCGCTGCGGTCACGGGGTGTTACACTGAACTTTGAAGCCTAAGGATCCAGAGGTAAAAGAAAAAAAGACATCATCATATCAAAATCCAAGGGAAGGGCATCGAGGATTTCATTCCAATGAACCCTTCACCTGAAGTTTAGAATCATGAATCACCTGCCAAGATCACAACAACAAGGATTCCTGAAAAGATCCCATGATCATCGCATAAGGATCCTAATACCGGCAACAATAGTCAGTATCCTATTTTAATTACTAAAAACGCTGGATTTGTGCAGGATACATGGATGAATCCTACAACGGCTAAGGAGCTACAAAAGCTGAAGAACACGATCTCCAGCATACACTTGACATAGTTCAACCTATACCAGAAGTGACCGCTGCAAGCACGAAGGTTTCAAGATTCGCTTCACCAATATGTGAGGCTGAAATCCCAAAACGCTTCCAAACTCCCAACATGAAGCTTTATGATGGAACGACCGATCCCAAAGAACAAGTTGCTCAGTACAAAGAAAGGATGGAGATCATACCCATCTCAGTCGATCTATAGGAAGCATGCATGTTCAAAGGCTTTGGATCGACTCTTACAAGATCAGCCTTAAAATGGCTACTGCATGTCCATCCTAATTCAATACTTCTTTTGCACATTAAATTAATTTATTTAATAACCAGTTTTCTTGTAGAAGGTCATTTGAGAAGTTAACTAATGATTTATGCAAGATTATTCAAAAGCATGATGAATATATTAGAGATTAGGTTGCCATGGTTATCAGAGAAGCATTGGATATCCAAAATATTGATATTGCTACAACAGTACAAGCTTTCAAGATGGGATTAAAGAGTGGTTCTCCATTCTATGAGGATCTTTCCATTAATCCTTGTAGGAACCTAGACAAAGTCAAGAACCGGGCCCTAAGGTTCATCAGGATAAAGAATATCAAAGGATCCAATAAAGGATCAATGCACCTACATATAGCTATGATCGTCCAAATCGAAAATCAGAACCTTCATCTCAACCATCATTCAAATCGAAGCCGTACACGAGGCCTAAATAATAAAATTACATCTGTGCAGGGTGAAGAAGATGAGAAGGAAGAATACCCAAGGATCAATGATTACTTTTTTACAATTGGCATGTCTGGATTGATGTTTTCTATGCAGGATCTCGAAGATAAGACCCTATGGCTGAGGAAATATAACAAGGTCTCGTCTTCGAAGGATCATTCCAATTGGTTTGCTTATCATGAAGATTTTAGCCATATAACTGAAAATTTCATCGCTTTGAGGAAAGAAATAAGCTACCTTTTGAGCAAGGGGTACTTAAAAGATCATTTGGGAAGAAAGCGGAACAAAATGCATGAGGATAGCAAGCTCGTCGAAAGAGCATCTTCTCCTCCTCCAGATGCAAGAATTGTTAACATCATATCCTCCTCCTCCTCCTCCTCCTCCTCCTCCTCCTCCAGAAGCAAGAATTGTTAACTTCATATCAGGAGAATCCGATATTTGTGGTACCTCCTACTCCGCAGCCAAAAGACACACTAAAGAGTCTAAGTTTGAAAAAGATATCAGCCCCACTAGAACCACGATTCTCGATGATAGGAAAGTTATAAACTTTAAAGAAGAAGACAAAGAAAATATTTTGGATCCTCACCATGATGGTCTTGTTATCACATTATACATAGCAAACCATTATGTTCGAAGGCTCCTAGTTAACGGAGGAAGTTCAGTCGACATCATCCAACTTGAAACCCTGAATAGAATGAATATCCTGGAAGAAGAAATCCCAAAGAAGTCCTCGGTATTAGTAGGATTAAGTGGAGAAGAAAAGAATATAGTTGGGGAAATCAATTTGCCCATCTACATAGAAGTGGTGAACTCAATACAAAGATTTCGTGTCATGGATTCATTATCATGTAACAATGTTATTGGAAAGACCATGGATCCATATGAAAGTGGTACCTTCCACATATCATCAATGTATTAAGATGCCAACACCATGGGGATTGGTTAAGATAGTGGGTTATAAACATGAAGCCAAGGATTGTTACATTCTCCATGAAACTATCCGTACAGTCAAAGAAAGCATAGCAATTAAAGAAAAAAGATTTCTAGGTCTTAGAAGCAAACAAACAAGATGTGAAAGAAGTTATCCTAAACCCTGAAGATCCTGAAAAAAAATATAATCTTAGGATCATGTATCCCTGAAATCATTTAATCAAGGATCCTAGAGTTTCTAAAAGAACGAAGATCTACATTCACTTGGAAACATGAAGATATGACATGTATTTCTAAAAACATTATTACTCATAAAATTTGTATAGATAACAATCTCAGGCCTATACAAGAAAAAAGAAGATAATATGCACCCGAGAAGAATGTGATCATACAAGAAGAGGTAAAAAGACTACTAAAAACAGGAATGATAAGAGAAGTCCAATATCCTAGATGTCTTTCCAATATGATAGTGATTCCTAAAAAATGGAAAATGGAGAGTTTGTTCGATTTTCACTAATCTCAATAAAGCATACCCAAAGGACCCTTTCGCTTTGCCTCACATAGACTCAAGGTTGGACGCGATAGCATACCATGAGATGCTATCCGTCATGGATGCCTCTTCAAGATACCAACAAATCCAGATGGAACAATCAGATCAAGAGGATACAACCTTCATAACACCCACTTGTATTTATTGTTATACTGCTATGCCATTTGGTCTTAAAAATGAGGGCACAACCTACCAAAGGTTAGTCAACATGATGTTCAAAGACAAGCTGGGGGACACGATGGATGTATACATTAACGATATGGTGGTTAAATCCAAGAAAGCTGAGGATCACCTGAAGGATCTTCAGGAGGCATTTGTTATCCTAGACCAATTCAAGATGAAGTTGAATCCTTTGAAGTGCCATTTTGGTGTAGAATCAGGAAAATCTTGGGTTATATGGTCACCAAGAGAGGGATAAAAGCAAGTACAAAATAGATCAAAGCATTCCCCAACCTGAGATCCCCCACAAACACTAAGGATGTTCAAAAGTTAATAGGAAGAGTAGCAGCTCTAAACATGTTCATCTCAAGATCCTCCGAAAGATGTACAGAATTCTATGATATCCTAAGGAAGAATTTTAGATTCGAGTAGGGTGAACAACATGAGAAAGCATTCCAAGAGTTGAAGAAGTATCTCTCCTCGGCATCACTATTAATGAAGCCGGAAAATAACGAGTCATTATTCTTATATTTAGCGGTATCTAAGACTACCAAAAGTGTTGTGCTCATCAAGGATCATGAAAGTGAACAACATGTTGGTACATGTGTGTCAGTAGTTCATAGTCTAGCATTTGTAATCGAGTCTGTAATGTAATTATGTTTTGTTTATGTTTGTTTTGTAATGCGCGAAGTTGTCAACAAGTTCGCTATGGCGAACTTGTTGAATCAGCGAAGTTATTGACAACTTCGCCTATGGCGAAGTTGTCGTGTATATAAACTGTTTCAGACGAAACAGTTTGGGTTGGTCGTTTTAGGGTTTGTTTCAGTGTGTTTCGTATTGTTACGTGTCATCTTCTGTAATAGTGACCGTGAGTCACGTGTTCGGTTATAAATATAACGTGTTTGATTTATTGCTCGAGTGATTCTATCTCTACACTCGTAACTACCTGCGCAGGGATTCCGCACCTGCGTTGTTAGCGATATCCCGTGTACGATCCGTTCAGGAACCTACAATTGGTATCAGAGCCAATCGGCTCGATTGTGAGGTTCGGGATTTCACGCGGGTGTAGAAAACGTCTCGTTTGACCTATTCGCGGGACGTGTTTTTGTTGGGATTGAGTTTTGCTAGTGCTTGACAGTCATTTTCAAGCCTTTGCATTGATCGGGAGCTGCTGGATTGACGAAAACAGATCTGAACAAACTTCCCTGTTCATCGGGCGAAGTTACCGTTCATCGGGCGAAGTTACCATTCTTCAGGCGAAGTTGCCGTCGCTGGAATTAGGGTTTTTGGCGAAGATATAAGGATTAGCGAAGTTAACTACAACTTCGCTCACTTCATAAGTTCGCCTTAGCGAAGTTATCCGCAACTTCGCTTCATACCCAAGTTCGCTCAACTCATAAGTTCGCCAGAGCTAAGCGAAGTTATTCTTAACTTCGCCCAATTCAAGCGAATTTAAGATCTCAGCGAAGTTCTCTTTCAGCGAAGTTAACCTTCAAGCGAAGTTATTCTTAACTTCGCCAACTGAGCTGTTTTAATATTTTTTTTGTTTTTCCAGGTTTTTTCAGGTTTTTGCAAGGATGTCGTCGATCAATATCTCCGATTTGGTCAAGATGGAAGTAGAAGCGGGGTCTGCCACTAAGGCCCCGAGGCTTATGAAAGGAACTGACTTCGTGGCATGGAAGGATAGATTCATCCAATACATCAAATACCAGGATGCCAAAATGTGGGTGTGCATCCAGGATGGATATATCCCTCCTACTATGCAATACGAAGGCCGTGACGTAGTTAAGAAGTACAGCAAAATGGAGGACGAAGAAAAGAAAATTTACGAGGCCGAAAGCAAGGCCCATGCTGCGATAACAATGGCACTTCCTCAAGAAGTTCTCCATACGTTCCGAAAGTACACTTCTGCAAGAGAGCTTTGGGATGCTCTTGAAAATAGATTCGAGGGGAATGTGGGTATCCGTGCATCGAAGGTAAAACTTTTGAAGACCCAGTTCTCCGTCTTCAAATTTTTGAAGAACGAATCGCTGGATGATATTATCACCAGATACTATCATCTAATGACAGAGCTTAGCAATTATTCGATTGCTTACCGAGAAGAAGAGATCGTTGAAAAACTTCTCGATGCTCTCCCACCGAAGTGGGAAATGTACACCGTTCTTATGAGGGAAGACAGAGACTTTCCTAATTATGATCTTGAAACGGCAGTGAACAAGCTCAGAACTTATGAGCTTAATATGGTTCGAAAAGAAACACCTACAGATCAGATACAAGACCCTGGTATGTATGGTGCAAAGGTTAACTCAGGCTCAAGTTCAAGGCCTGAATCTGCTGCTTATTACTCTAAAGGGGAGTCAGGCTCTGACTCGTCTCATGAAGGAAACGTTTCTGTAAACACGAATGGTGATGTATGTTTCGTTGCTGGAGGATCTAGTACTTCAAAGCCTCAAGCATCCACAAGTAGTTTTTCTGCAAATGCATCAAGCAATAGTTATTCCAAGATGCCTATGAGTGTAAAATCTGCTGAAGAGCAGTTTGCAGTCTATGCATCATTTATTGCTTCCTACGAAAACTACATCCAGGGGAAGATTGTGGACCCTGCTGTACTAGATGAGGATTACGACCAGATCGATGCTGATGATCTGGAGGAGATGGACTTGCAATGGCAAATGGCAATGATTGTGAGGCGTGTGAAACGGTTTATGAACAAAACTGGGAGAAAGTTTGTTGGTGGTCGGCCTGGGTTCGACAAATCCAAGGTAAGGTGCTATAATTGTCAACAGTACGGGCACTTTGCCAAGGAATGCAGAAATGAGAGGGTTGAACGAGGACAAGGTCGGCCTACACAACATTCTGGAATTAACAGAGAGATTAACGCCATGTTGACCAGAGAAGCAGGAGAGTACAACTGGAACCTGCATTCAAGTGGTTCTGGTGAGCAAGCAAACATGGCTGAGACTGAATGTGAGAAGGTTGTTGGAACTGAGAAAGCTATTGAAGAAGAAACAGCTTTCATGGCAAATGACAAGGACACTCGCTCCGAGGTAAGAAATAAAAATATTTGTACTAATTGTGAAAATTTGTCTGAGCAACTAACAACTTTGACTGATCAGTACGTCCGTTTAGATGCTGACTTTAAAACTATTAAAGAAGATCACCATTTTACAAAAGCAAGAGAAACAAGTTATAAAATTAAAATAAAAGCATGTGAAAAAGACATTCAAAGCTTAAAGCTTAAACTTGCTGAGAAAATTGAAATAATTGATCTTAGTTATGAAGTTTTGGAGGAAAAAACTAAAGTGATTGCTGATCGGGATAAACAGATTGCTGACCACCAGGTAAAGGTGGTGGAACTGAACCGCAAACTTGAGCAGTTCAGGAATTCCTCGGCAATCCTTGATCACCTCGTGAGTGATCCAGGTACCTCTGCAAAGAGGGGAGGAATCGGATATCACGAAGTTCCACCACCCTTTAACCACAACTATACTTATAATCCAAGTGTTCAGAAATCTGTTGATTTCGAGGTTTCTCAGACAACTCCTATCAAGATTACAAGTGTTGAACCAAGTGTTAGCTGTGGCGAAACAAGTTCGCCTGTTTCTAGTGTGAATATTTCTGTTTCAAGTCTAGTCTCATCAGATTCGGATAAGTTGTCCGAATCTGGTCAGACAAAAGAGAAGGTAGGTTTACCCACCGATGGAGATAAAAATAAAGTTTCTAAAAAGAGTTCTCCACTCAATCCGTACGTCCCACCTTATGTGAGACGAACGGCTGGTAACACTGCCTCTACATCCAAACCAACATTTGACAAGAAAATGGAGAGTCGATGTTGCTTTAGATGTAACAAGTTAGGACATCTAGTTGCAGATTGCCCTTTGAAACCGAGATTTAGAGATGAGAAGCCAAATAAAACTGAGTATAAGCGTCATTATGCTACTGCTAAAAATGAAAACTTTAAAAAATGCCAAAATGTATCGAATTCATGTTTTCATAAAACCAAACCTCAGTTTTACAACCAAACCACAAGATATAACACTTTCAATTCTCAAAGGTTTGGAAGGCATTACACTCAATCTGCAGGGAGATTCCCTAACAGGACTTACAGAAATTATCCTGATGCTAACTTGAGAAAGCCAGGGTACGGGATGTATCGATCCAAGACCAATTGGTCTTGGGTCCCAAGATTCTAACTCTTTGTTTTATTGTGCAGGAACAGTTGAACAGGGCTGCCAACAATCTTTGGATTGTAGATAGCGGCTGTTCCAGGCACATGACGGGCAACAAACACTTGTTGCAAGATTTAAAACCTGTTCAGGGAGCAAGAGTTAGTTTTGCTGGTGAAAGCGGTGGAAGGATTACCGGTAGAGGAACTGTGTCGAATGGGAGAATGACACTTGAAAATGTAAATTTTGTGGAGGAATTAAAGCACAATCTGCTGAGTGTGTCGCAGATTTGTGATAAAGAATACACTGTCCATTTCACTAAGAATGAAGCGATTGTATTGAAGCCTGGTTTTCATATACCAGAAGAATGGATAGTAATGAAAGCTCCACGTGAAACGAATACATACGTGATGGATATGAGGTCTACTGAAATGGTCACCGGAGAATCCTGTTTAATGACAAAGGCAAGCGAATCAGAATCAGAATTATGGCACAGGAGAATGGGACATATTCATCTTCGTAAGATGAACTTCATTGTCAAAAATGGGCTTGTGATGGGCGTTCCCTTAAAGAGTTTTAACTTTGAAGATAAATGCATAGCATGCAAGAAGGGAAAACAACACAAGAAAAGCCATCTCACCAAGACGATCAACTCAATTGCTGGTACTCTAGAACTACTTCATATGGATCTCTTCGGTCCGGTGAATGTACAAAGTCTAGGTGGTACTTCTTACTGCTTGGTGATAACTGATGATTACTCGCGATACTCATGGGTATATTTTCTGAAAACGAAAGACGAGACGACTCAGATGGTGAAGAATCTAATTACAAAAGTCGAGAACGTCATGAGTAAATCAGTTAAATTCATCAGAAGCGACAATGGGACAGAGTTCAAGAACTTTGAGATGGAAATCTTTTGTCTTCAGAAGGGTATTGAGCATCAATACAGCGCTCCGTATACTCCACAACAGAATGGAGTAGCTGAAAGGAAGAACCGAACGTTGATTGAAGGAGCCAGAACTATGCTGGCAGACTCAAAGCTTCCTGTGATGTTCTGGGCTGAAGCAGTTGCTACAGCCTGCTATGTTCTGAATCGGGTGTTAACCGTTAAGAGACTTGGAAAAACCTGTTACGAGCTTATGCACGGAAGGAAGCCCAACTTGTGCGGTCTTGAACCTTTTGGGTCTCCTTGTTCGATTTTGAAGACTAATTCGAAATTTGGTGAAGTAGCTGATGAGGGAATCCTAGTCGGTTATGTTGTTGGGACTCCCAACAGACGGGTCTTCAATACGACAACTTGCAAGGTGGAGGTGGTTTGTAACACCGACATTACTAGTTACCAACCGCCAAAACCAAGCAATGGACCTGCTGAGCTGTTTGACTATGTTAAACTTTTTAAGTCGTTTAACGTACCTACTTTGGAAATTTCTGAAGAAGACGAAAGAGCAGTGACGAAGATGATATTTGATGAGGAAGAGGAGGTAATGCAACATCAGATGACAGAAAGATCTCAGCCTTCCACATCAAACCCTATCGATACCCCTGCGGCCCCAACTGAAGATGAGTTTATTAATCCTTTTCACTCTCAGCCTGAAACTACTATAGATGAGATCTCTTCAAACTTGGAAGACAATTTGCATGTCGGTGCTGTTCCGACCACGAGAATTCACAAAGATCACCCATTGGAAGAATGTTATAGGTGATGTGTCCTCTGGTGTACAAACCAGAAGTAGCCTGAATGAGCACACCTGTGTTTATTCAAGCATAAAAGAAACGGGTATAATGAATGAATGTTTGTACTCCTGCTTTATAAGCCAAATTGAACCAAAGAATTATCAAATGGCTTTAAAGGACAGCTCGTGGGTCGAAGCCATGCAAGAAGAGTTGGCTCAGTTCGAAAAAATGGAAGTTTGGACCTTGGTTGAAAAACCAAAGAATGTGCATGCTATAGGCACGAAATGGGTGTTCAAGTGCAAGAGAGATGATAAGGGAATTATCGTGAGAAATAAGGCGAGGCTGGTTGTTAAAGGTTTTAATCAGCAAGAGGGTATTGATTACAATGAGGTGTTTGCTCCTGTTGCCCGGTTAGAAGCGATTCGATTGTTTTTGGCGTTTGCTGCATTTAAAAAGATGAAGGTATTTCAGTTGGATGTGAAGAGCGCGTTTCTAAACGGAAAAGTTGATGAGGTTGTGTATGTTGAGCAACCTCCGGGTTTTCCTGACCCAGACTTTCCGGATCACGTATACAGGTTGAGCAAGGCGTTATATGGGTTACATCAGGCACCTCGTGCCTGGTATTCAACGTTATCGGACTACTTGCTGGAAAATGGTTTTGAAAGAGGATTGATTGACAGTACGCTGTTTGTGAAGAGAGAAGGATGTGACTTCTTACTGGTTCAAGTCTACGTGGATGATATCATTTTTGCTGCATCAAGAGTATCCATGTGTCAGGATTTTGAGGCTGTCATGAAGAAACGATTCGAGATGAGTGCTATGGGTGAACTAACCTTCTTTCTAGGATTGCAGGTTGATCAGAAGAAGGATGGGATGTTCATTCATCAAACAAAGTATGTTCATGATGTGCTTAAAAGATTCAAGATGGAGGACAGTTCTCCATATGACACCCCAATCTGCGTCAATCACAGATTGGGCGCTGAATCAGACGGTGACGCAGATGTGGACCCTACTCTGTATCGGGCGATAATAGGTTCATTAATGTATTTAACTGCTTCTAGGCCCGATATAATGTTTTCTGTTTGTCTTTGTGCTCGTTTTCAGGCAAACCCAAAGGAATCTCACATGAAAGGTGTGAAGAGGATTTTGCGGTATCTTAAGGGCAAGCCGAAACTAGGGTTGTGGTACCCAAAGGGAGGAGACGTTGAACTGGTGGCGTATACAGATTCTGATTATGGTGGCTGTAATCAGAGTCGGAAGTCAACAACAGGAGGCTGTCAGTTTCTTGGAGGAAGATTAGTTTCCTGGCAGTGCAAGAAACAGACATCAGTTGCAATTTCAACATGCGAAGCTGAATACATGGCAGCATCCAACTGCTGCTCTCAGGTTTTGTGGATTCAGCAACAATTGCGCGACTATGGTCTGAATTTCTTACTTACTCCTATTTTAATTGATAACACTGCCGCCATCTCAGTAATTAACAATCCCGTGAAGCACAGTAAAACTAAGCATATTGAAATTCGTCATCACTTCATACGGGATTGTGCTGAGAAGAAACTGATAAAGATCGAAAAAGTTGATACACTTGAAAATTTTGCTGACTTGTTTACAAAAGCGTTTGATAAATCCAGATTTCAAAACCTAATTGAGCTAAACGGGATGATCAATCCCGAGTAACCATGTCTTTGTTAAAAAAAAAAAAAAAAAAAAAAAAAAAAAAAAAAAAAAAAAAAAACATGGGTCATTTTTGCTTAAAATTAGTCGGTTACCTCAGTTTGATGGACATATCCTAGGATATGTTTTGGTCCTCGTTTCAACTTAGAGAATGAGGATAGCCATTAACAGGAAGACTGAAAGTGACCGGGGCAGCTATGACGTGTGTTCTTTCAGTTGCTGAAAATTAGTCGGTCATACTTAGTAAGAAGGACACATACTTGTATGTGGTCGGTCCAGTTGATCCATTGGATCTTCAGGATAGCCGTTTACCTGACGACTTTGACGTGATTGGGGCGATTGAATTTAAAGTTTTTTTTAGGGAAATGAAATTAATTTTCAAGTCTGTTACTTCGTATGAAGTTCTATGCTGTGTTTAACAGAAAATTGATCCAACCTTGGAAAATGATATATATACTGATTGTGTGTGCTTAACTAGTGAAGTTATTAGGCTTAAAAGGCTTTAGAACAGTCATTGTATGTCATGGTAATTTTTATGGTGCGTAAAAGTGTATGTGATACTAACTTAAATTTACTCGAATTTACGTGGAAACTCCTTAAGAGTTTTGTATGTCTTCATACATATCTTTTCGAAGGATAGGCAGAAAAGCGACTACCCAGTCATACACGAGCCCGTGAGTGTTCTGATTCCCGTGAAGAAAGCATTTCAAGATACTGCAGTGATCCAGATTCGGGACTTGCAGTGATTTAGTACTCCGAAGTCGATAAAAATGTTTTGATTTAAAAAAAAAAAATAAATAAAAAAAAAAAATATATATATATATATATATATATACGTGTATATTTTTAAATACTTATGAGACATAGTAACAATCAAGACTTCTCAAGTCTGGAGTTAGAAGAAAACGGGAGGCAGACATAGTGTATCTACAAGATAATCAGACATTATGGGTCGAAGTCAATTCGGGGTGACTTGGGTATAGCCAAATACGCTTTGAGAATAGATAGAAGACATCATTATCTCTGAGATGTTGCCAACTTAAACTTTTGAGCTTAACTGAACCTTAATCCGTATCACAGAAACGATGAAAACCATTTACGTTATTTACATGCTTACAACCTGTGTCTCTATGTCATAATACAGCTAAACACGGATCTAAGTGACAGTCACATCGTTAGTATGATTCCTGTTAGGATCTTTTCTAAAACGTAGTGGTCCCTGACTAGACTGAAATTTGATCCCTTATTTCGTTAAAATTTTTCTAAGTTTTTTTTTGTAGTTATATTATTGTTGGTTACTAGATCTTGATCATATTTGTTTAACTCTTTTTGGTAATTTATAAGGTTAAATTCTAGATTATTCAAACTTAAAGGGCTGATTTTGAAAATTACGGGCGAAGTTGTTGAATTCGGCGAAGTTGTGCTTAACTTCGCCTTGGCGAAGTTAAGCGTAACTTCGCCTGAACCAACTCTGCCCTATATAAGGGATTGTAAACAGTAACAGTATCATTTTTTTTTCGAATTACCGGCGAACTTGTTCTAAACACCATTACATCCAGATCTTATTCTTCACTTTCGATTTCGATCTTGTGTTCCTAGTTTCTACTTTACTCGTGGTATGTGTTGTCAATATCATCCAAACTTACTCGTTCGTTATAGTTTTACCCGGTTCGAGACCTCGGGTCGTCGAACCTTCAAAACCAAGTTTTTCACCTTTGTGTTACGTGTTCATGGACGTCCTTCACGTCTCAATATCATTAATCCATGCCGTTCTTCATTGGTGGATCGTTAAATCGGTCCGAAACGTCGGATATAACTTGTTTGAATCTGAACAGTCGCCGGTTCAGATTCAGGCGAAGTTAAGGTTTACGCGAAGTTATTATCAACTTCGCCAGTGGCTTAAGTTCGCCTTCAGCGAAGTTATCCACAACTTCGCTTGAAGCTTAATTTCACCTATGGCGAAGTTATCCATAACTTCGCCTTGAACACAACTTCGCCTATTTCAAATTTTTTATAAGATTTTAGACGAACTTACAGATGAAGCGAAGTTGTTCCCAACTTCGCCTCACCTTTAAATTCGCCTGTACATCACAACTTCGCACATGGTACACAGCGAACTTGTGAGATGGTTATATGGTCTCTAACTTGATTTGTTTTGTGCAGATATGGCTGCTGTTGGAGGTGCTGGAGGTGATGATGGTGATGAGCAACGACAATTCTTCCCAGCCCATAACCAATACATCACTTTGGATCCAGACGCACGAGGCGTTGAAGACTATAGGGAGATTATCACATTTCTCCAACGATCACGAGTTTTTCACGCGATCACTAATACACTACCCATATCTCTGCCCAACATTCAAGATTTCTGGCAGACGGTGTATTATGATTGCAGACCTGAGCCTCCAGTGATGCGAGCAACTGTCAATGGTCAAGACATACAGTTTTCCTCGGAAGACATACGGTTGGCTCTGCAGTTCGGTGATGAAACGAGAGACGACCCAACGGAATTCGTAGCTCCTTTCCGTGACGGAGCTTACTTAAGGATGGGTTATTCGGGTCCGCTGGGGGACTCGCAGAGGAGGAAAGGCTTTCTGCTGGATCAATGGCGCTTTTTGATGCATGTGTTGATAGTATGCATGTCCGGCAGAAAGGCAGGAACAGACGGGATGGGTGCGACGATGCAATCGGCTATGATTGCGCTGACTTACAACCGCAGATATTCTTTTAGTCAGCTAATCTTTTACGAGATTGATCGTCAGAGACGGGCGACGGCGCGCGAGCGTTTTATTATGTATCCTCGGTTTCTACAAATGATTATTAATCATGTCGCTCCGTCTATACCGCAAAGACGCCCTATCAGATACGTTGAGTGCGTAACAAAACGTATCTTTGCTCAGTGCAGAACGTCGAGCACTCGTAGCAACCCTGAGCGGCGTCCCAGGCATACTCCACTTTTCGGGCATCTCATTAACCCGGAGTATGTTCCTGCAGGAGGGGACGAGTTCAGGGATCCGCAACCACATCAGGCGGCAGCACCTCATGCTGTATCAGCTGCGCCTGTTGTATCTTCTGCTGCTGTGCCAGCTACTATATCTCAGGCTGTGTCCACTGCTGAACATGTTGATCTAGATGCTGCTTTTAGTGGACATGGTTTGTTTGATATGGATGTCTCGGGTCCTCAGTTTATGGATGTTACCAGAGCAGCTACTTCGGTAGCTGACTCTGATCTAGACGAGACGTTTGCTGAGGCAAGAAGACTTATGGTGTCTCGGGAACGGACTACGGGAAAGAGGCCGAGAACCGTGGAGGAGGATGAGGATGAAGTGGATGAAGAGGAGGCAGTACAGATTGTGCTAAGACGTTCAAGAAGAGAACAGAGAGGGATAGGTTCGGGAGCTGGAGAATCTTCAAGACTAGTACGTTTTGCTCCACCTGCCTTATCTGGTATGTCTCTTATTCCTACTACTGCACAGGTTACAGCGATCGAGACGTCGGCACCAACAATTGTGTCCCTACCACCTCAACCGCTTAATCCACCGGTGGTAGTTGCACGGTTTGTGGAGTCGACAATCACTTCTACTGCAGGGTTACCAAGTGTACCACCTGCGGTCACTTCTGCTGATGTTCCTCCAACTCCATTGCCTACTTCAGATACCGAGAGGATTCTTTCGCTAGAGCGGATTGTTGCTGAACAGTCAAAGACTATTGACCGCCTAGTGGAATCCAATCGACTACAAGCTGCCCTCCTGGTTGAACATGGACGAATAATAGATGCCTTCAAGGATTACTTGGCATCTCAGGGGGAGAAGACGTGTAGGGGCGATGAGTTGAGAACGAAAAGACGAGAAGATCATGACGATGATCCCAATGCACCTTCAGGTGCAGGTGATGAGCTGCCAAGAACCTCTCAGGCTCTTGGAGCTTCCACAACTGAGGGGGAGTCTACAAATGCAGCTGGTGATGATGTTGTAGTTGTGGATGACGACGCTGATGTTGAAGACGTTATTGATGCGTTGAAGGAGTTGGATGAGGAGGAGGACGATGAGTTGATGGATGATGATGACGTGTTGCCTATGGATGAGATTGAGAGGATTGGAGAACAGATTAATGTGGAAGATGTATTAGAAGAAGGTGAGATTGTGGATGATTCAGTGGAACATGAGATTCCAGCTGTTGAGAGATCAGAATTGGGGGATGAGAGCGTGATAGAAGATACAGTATGGGAGGAGCAGCCGAACTGGAAAGAAGGCTGTGCTCAGTGGTTTGTTAAAACCAAGAAGCCTGCAGTGCCAACGATGTTCAGAAAGACTTATAATATAAAGGGCTATGCAGAGTCAAAGAAAGGAATCATATGCTGGTTGTACGACAAAGAGCTGAAACTATTTGTGATCAAACGGTACGACGGCATTCAGTACTTTAAGAGATTGTTGAGATCTCTGAATTCCTTACCAGAATGTGAGGTGAAAGATTTAGCGAGATTGGGGCTGATCAATAGAAGTAATGATGATATGGCAAGAATCATTGGGAAGATCGTCTGGAAAGAAGCCATAAAAGACAAAAAGTTTGAACTGCTAAAGCCTCAAAAAGGAAAGTTGATAGAAGACAAAGATCGTGGAATGAGGGCTGACGGCAAACCTTGGATGGTAATGAAGTATAAACCAGTCCGTCATTTGAAAGAAGTACCGATGAAAGTTATGCCCAAGAACGTCCTAAAAGATTTAAAATGGTGGTACGTGGATTGTGAGACAGCTGAGGCGGTAATGGAAGATGAGGATGAACAAGAAGTACTTCGGGTGTACGACCCGATGCATCTTGTTAATCTATCGAAGGCTGATTTGAAAGTGCTCAACGAGAAGAAGATCTTCTACATTCCTGCTTGGAAGGATCAAGCTAGGAAATATCAAAGGGTAGTGTCGGTATGTGTGAGAGAAGGGGCGCACGCGTAGAGGTGAAGATTACAAGACTCAAGATTTAAAGATCAAGATATGAAGCTACTGCCAAGGGGGAGTCTGTTGGTACATGTGTGTCAGTAGTTCATAGTCTAGCATTTGTAATCGAGTCTGTAATGTAATTATGTTTTGTTTATGTTTGTTTTGTAATGCGCGAAGTTGTCAACAAGTTCGCTATGGCGAACTTGTTGAATCAGCGAAGTTATTGACAACTTCGCCTATGGCGAAGTTGTCGTGTATATAAACTGTTTCAGACGAAACAGTTTGGGTTGGTCGTTTTAGGGTTTGTTTCAGTGTGTTTCGTATTGTTACGTGTCATCTTCTGTAATAGTGACCGTGAGTCACGTGTTCGGTTATCAATATAACGTGTTTGATTTATTGCTCGAGTGATTCTATCTCTACACTCGTAACTACCTGCGCAGGGATTCCGCACCTGCGTTGTTAGCGATATCCCGTGTACGATCCGTTCAGGAACCTACACAACATCCTGTCTATTATGTACGTAAAAGTCTATTAGATGTAGAGACCAGGTATTCTCATCTTGAAAAACTAATAGTTTCATTAGTCATGGCATCAACTAAACTTAGAGATTATTTTGAGACACATGCTATACATGTTAAAAATAATAATACTATCAAGTGTGTTTTGAGAAAGCTAGAAATGTCAGGAAGGATGGTCAAGTGGTCTGCAAAACTTAATGCTTATAACTTGGTATATGAGCCAAGAACAACAATCAAATCACAAGCTCTAGCAGGTTTTGTGGCGGATTTCAATAGTGATATCCAACAAGAAGTATAAATGGATGTCCAACAGTAAAATGAAACATATGAAGAATGGATCTTATTCACTGATGGAGCATCCAACATAAGAGGAGCATGACTTGATATTATACAAAAATTACCACAAGGGGACATCATACCCCAATCCATAAGTTGTGGATTCAAGAAACAAATAAATGAAGCAAAATTTGAAGCTTTGATGACAGGATTACAACTGGCTAAGGATATGAAGATCAGGAATCTAAAGGTACGTGTTGATTACTGATAGTTTCAATGGATCTTATGTAGTAAAAGGTGAAAGATTAACTGTATACTTACAAATAGACAAGAATTTGGAAAAAGAATTCAAGATCATCAACATGGAACAAATTCCAAGAGAAGATAATGCTAAAGCTAATGCCTTAACAAATCTTAGATCAACTCTCAAGATACCAACGGTTAGCAAAATCCCAATTATCCACATCCTACATCCAGTCGTTGACTCAATTGATCCTGAAGCAAAAGAAGGATCATTTAAAAGTTTTGGAATTCAGGATTCTCCAGGAGCAAAATAATCCTGGATCTTGCCGATTAGGACGTATTTACAAAATGGAGAAATCCCAGCTCACGAAAACAAACATAGATCTTTTCGACTGAAAGTATCACATTTTATTTTGTTACATGATTTTTGTACAAAAAAACATTAGCAGGTCCATGTCTTAGATGTCTTGAGGATCTTGATATCCAAGAGGTATTAAAAGATATTCATGAAGGAGATTGTTGAAACCACACTAGGGGCAGATCACTCTTCTCCAAAGTACAAAGAATATGATACTATTGGCTAACCATGAGAAAAGATGCTATGGTTTTTGCTTAGAAATGTGATGTTTGCCAAAGACATAGCAATGTGCTTCAGCAACTAGTAGAATCCCATGCATCCGATCATTTCCCTTTAGCCATTCATGATATGGGGAATGGATACAGTTGGAAAGCTACCAAAGGCACCTGGAGAAAAAGTATTTATGGTTGCGATGACATATTACTACTCTAAATGGATAGAAGCAAAAGACTTTGTACAGTCAGGGAAAAAGAAGTCATATCCTTCTTAAAGCGCAAATTCCTTACAAGGTTTGGGATCCCGACAGAGATAACATGTGACACTGGGTCTCAATTCATTGGAAAGAACAACCGATTTTTATCCTAGTTGGAGGAATCAAGATGATAACTTCAACTCCCATTCATCCTCAAACTAATGGATAAGCCGAATCCAGCAATAAGATCATCATCAACAACTTGAAGAAGAAATTAAGTGACAAGAAAGGTTAATTGGTAGAAGAATTACCTTTTGTCCTATGGGTAGATAGAACTACAACAAAAAGGCGACATGAAAAACTCCTTTCTCATTGGTATTTGGTGTCGAAGCAGCACTTCCTATAGTGTCGGGCTATACTTAATGGTTTACACTTTATATATTTGGGCTTGTTTTTGGCTATTTATTGTAAACCAAAATCTTTGATTTCGGTGGCCTTAGTGTGCGTTTGGACTTAGGGTTAGCGTGTGCTATATATACATGATGTATCTAGGTTGTAAGGGGTTGGTCATTCATAATTTGTGAGGGATGAGAGAATATATTATCATTGTAATCACTGTTAAGGGCTTAAGCACCCAACGTTGAATAGAGCGTGTGTTTTGAAGTAATCTTGTGTGTTTATAGTGTTTGTTCGTGGTTATATTGAATCAATTCATTGTTAGATTCCGCCTAGCAACGGGTTTACGTGATATCACATTGAAAGATCCTTCTCCAGGACTTACAAATGGTATAAGAGCGTATAGGCCTATTCAAGGATCGGCGTTAGTGATATCATTGATTCAAAGTTGAATTTTTGGTTGATGATTTGTGAAGAATTATGGAAATCAAGAACAGGTTGTTCATCGTGTTCTTCGGAGATAGTTTTGGGGATAATTTTGACTTAATCTTTAGTGTAAATTCAAATCCCCTCATTCTCGGGAGTTGGTTTACCTTCCAAGTATATCAAGTCAAGCTTCTGTGTGTTGTCGGGCACTTTTTATCGTTCTTGGACATTTTTGTGTGTTCTCGGGCATCGTTGATCGTTCTTGGCCATTTTTGTCTGTTATGGGGCACTTTTGATCGTTCTCGGACTCTTTTGTGTGTTCTCGGGCACCTTTGATCATTCTCGGGCGGCTAGTATACGTTTTCGGCCAACATCCCCTGTTCTTGGGAAGACTTGTGTGTTCTCAGTTACTGTTCAAGTGTTCTCGATCAATATTCAAGGTTCTCGGGTTTTTGGTTGTAATTGGTCCTGCTCTTATTGGGCCTTAGAGTTCTCCATTGGATTGTTTTCGGGCCATTGGGTTCTCTATTGGGTTTCATTGGGCCTAGTTATTGGACTAGTATATCTTTGGACTGTTCACTTGGACTATAGATTAAAATGGACCAACTAACTAACACATCATCAAATGCTGCTTTACATCAAGAGTTGGATTCCATAATGGAAACTGCTACTTGCGTACCCCGTTTACTCTCTCATGAGGAGTTCGCTGAGTGGAAGTTTGATTCGAGAAGTATGTGAAGATGAAAGATGCAAAGATTTGGAGAAACATTGTACGTGGTCCTCAAATTATCACCTTTCAAAGAGAAAACAGTGATGAAGTGGTTGTAAAGCCCGTCGTAATGTACTGCGATGTGGATTTCGAAAAGATTGAAGAAGATGAGAAGGCTCTTGCTACTTTAACAATGGAACTCTCACATGAAATTTCCCAAGGATTCAGAGAGTTACAGTCTGCTAAAGCGTCCCGGGAAGCCCTTTTTGAAGTGTATGAGGGAAACGAGGATATGAGAAGGAGTTGACAAGACCTGTTACGACATAAGTTCAATATGTTCAATCATGTTTTGGGAGAGTCTTTGGAAATTCAACTTCAAAGAATCGTTACGTTAGTGACTGAAATGAGATATGCAAACATCCATGTGACTTATATTGAAACAAACAACAAACTAGTTAACTCTCTGCCACAAAGCTGGGACATGAATGTTGTAGTGATCAAGAAGACTAAAGATTTAGCCAGATTAACTTTTTCAGAGGTGATGGCTATCATTAAGTCTTGTGACATGGATGATAAGCAACGTGCCATAAATCATGCTAACTCCTACAATGCAGTTGGCTATAGTGTTGCCTCTAATAATGCTCTCATATCGCAAGACATTTTTTCTATGTTTAAGTCCTCTCAGGGTCAGTATGCTCAGCCACAAAAATCTCAGAACAACTTTTCTATGTTTAGGTCCTCTCAAGGTCAATTCACTCTGCCACCACCACAGCCTGCTCATGTTCTCTTCCAACAATCTGCTACAACAACAAATACTGAATCAGCTGTTGGGTCTTTCAGTCAGTCTCCCACTCAAGTTCCTACTATCTCAAAGGAGACTCAAGAAAACATTGCCATGATGGCATGTTTCATGAATTGCTATAATGTTTTTCTCGCTGGAGATCTAGTTCAACCAGTTGTTGTTGCTGAATTGGATCAAGTTCATCTTGATGATGTGGAAGAAATGAATATATGTTGGCAAATAGCCATGGCAGTGTTTAGAGCAAAGAAGTTCACCAAGAGAATAGGCAATGGGATTAAATAAATAAACTCTAAGGTGTTATATCTATCATGAGCCGGGTCACTTTGCTCGTGAATGCACGAATCCTGCGAAAGAGGTAAACAGGGAAAGGGCACTAGTTCCGGTTAATGGGGTTAGAGGAGAAAATGCAGCTGGGGTAAGAGAAAATGAGCAAGGATTGGTGACTCAACATTTTGATTGGAATGACCAGATGGCAGCACTCAATATCAACAATCAGACTGCTGCTCGGATTGATGTTACTGAAGATGAGAACGATGCAGATGAGCAAGTTAAGGATCTTTAGTGAGATTTCATGGCTTCCACCTCTTCCAGCTCATCAGAGGCATGTTCTGAAATGTGTTCTCAATATTGCAATAATTAGGTAGATTTATATAAATCTCACAACAATAATATGATTATAGAAATTGTGGGAATAAAACATGAAAATTTACCCTTAAGAAACTCGAAAAAGCTTTAAAAGATAAACTAGAGGTACAACAAAAGGATTTCTCAAAGTTTCAAACTGATTTTAGCGTAAAATGATGTCACCACTTAGATGCTAAACAGAAAATTTCCAAGCTAACCGTCGAGTTAGAAGCCTCTAAGTTGGAGATCAATAAATTAACTAATAAATTTGAAAATGCTGAATTCAATTTTAAGAAATTCGATGTATCTGGTGCTGTTTTTGAGTCCATGATTGAAAATAATTAAAATTGAAATAAAAACAATGGTGAGGGTATTGGGTACAACACAGTTCCTTCTCCTTATAATGACAGTTACACTAGGCTTCCTCTTACTAAAGAAGAGGAAGCGATGGAACGGTTCATGCAGTACGGTAAGCCAACTGATAATGACAAAAGTAGTCATAGTTCAGTCAAAGCTACTGAATCAACCTCAAGATTGAACGATACTAATGTGTTTGCTTCACGTTCATATGAAGTAATTATCGAGGATTGGACTGATGAGGAGGATGATTTACATGTTTTGAATAATAAAGACATTAATGTTTCTTTGAATTTTCCTGTTTTGAATTCTGTTGCTACAAATGTTTATGTCGGCTCTGGTTTTAAGAGCAAAGACAATTGTGTGATTGATGCTTCCAAAATTTTAAAAACTTGTGGCATGTTTTCAAATAAATTTGATAAAAGTAAAAGTTTGCATAAATATTTATCACCTAAGTTTGTTAAAGAAGGAAGTTCATGTATTCATAATTGTGATAAATCTAATGTTAAGTCCAAAGCTGGACAAACTGGCTCACACAGAAGGTCAAGACCAGGAGTAGACCACAATTGTTTCTATATCAAAAGGAAAAAATGTTTTAACTATGGCATTCTTGATCACATTGCTAGAAACTGTCCACATCGTCCGTATGTCCCATACTACTGTCATAATCTGAGGAATATGCCCCGAGATACCTTCAATAAATATAAATCATCAAGGTATTACAAGGAAAATACCTCTAATGGTGATTGGAAATGAAACAAGGCCGACAGACTGAAATCCCATCAGACTAATCCTGTCATGTTTAAAAAGCGTGCTGGGAATTTGGTTTCAGTCCCCAGACCAAATTCGGTATCTAGATCAAAATCGCTATGGAAACCAAAGTCCAGTGCATCTTTCGTCAGAAAACCAGAGACTAGGTCAACCACTTATGTTAGTCACAAAGTTTTAAAACCCGACTATAAATGGTTGCCAAGATCTCCGGTGCCCAAGTCATTAAAATCTTCCTGCTCGATCTTAGACAATCAGGAAGACATGTCATGGCAACTCGTAACATGCTTAGATGAATCATGCTTACCCAACACTACTATGGAATGGGTACCAAAAACTAACTAATCTCGCACATCGTGCATGAACAACTATGGAGGAATATCATCAGACCTTGGTATGTTGATAGTGACTGTTCCAGGCACATGACATGAGACATCTCTCAACTGCATGGCATTCAAATATTTAATGGATGGTATGTTTCCTTTGTGGGAGGATGTCACACCCTCAAATTCCACTAACGGAGTTTTACCGTCAGAGGGTGTGAACTAACAGGATCGGAATCATTAGTTATAATCAAACCATAAAAACGTTTAAATGAAATTAAGTGCGGAAGCGTAAAAACCAAAAGACAAAAGTTGCGTCACGTAGGACGACTTAAAAACCCAAGTAATAATAGTTAAAAACATGTTTGCATATCAGAATGTTCAAAAACCATGCATGATCCTATACCGCGCGCCCGCCTCGGCTACCTGAGAATAACATACTAAAAGTGTCAACACAAGGTTGGTGAGTTCACAAGTTTATATAAAATAAAGCGTTTAGCGTTTGCGTTCAGCGTTTTGCGTTAAGCGTTTTGCGTTCAGCGTTTTTCGTTAAGCGTTTTGCGTTACCAGATAGTGTTAAATCAATAATATATCGATAGGTAGCTAGCCTATACAACAAGTATTACTAAGTGTTCGACACCGAAGCTGACTGTTTATCAAGTGCCTTGTCACCAGGTCATCCAGACCATGGTACGTGTTAGCCAAAATTACACCGCTCAACCTCCAGTTGAGTTTAGCGTTGGGTGGGGTTTGTCAAACCCAGTAGTACTACTCAACAGTGACTCGCTATTCCAAATATTAACCGGTTCGATGTGTAGGACTTCAAATGTTTCGTTTGCCACTTAGCCTTTACAAGTGATATATAATTTACTAACAAAATCTTAAATGCGTTTATCGGAGTATGTTATCTCCCCCAAGTGAAAAGCGTTTAAAACGGTTTAAAAGGGGTAAGTGAAACTCACTGTTTGCGAAGTATTCCCAAAATAAATCACCAAGATGCGCGTCACAGGAAAACTCTCTCTAGCGTTCTAAAACAACAAAGAGACTTTTCTAAGTGTCGGAATATTATCGAGTCTCTAGACCCGACACATAATACCTATGCACACAGCATGTTTCGTGTTTCGTTTGTGAATCGTGTGTGACCTTAACAAGTACATTTGTGATACGATACGTGTGTGAGCAATTATTTACGTGTCATGTATTAATAATGTACATCACTAGCAATTACTCCCCGTAAGGGCAATTTGATCACACATAACAATTAACTAGCAATTATTCCCCACGAGGGAAATTTGGTCAAATCATGACAATCAATTAGCAATTATTCCCCGCAAGGGCAATTTGGTCAAAACACGATAATAAATTAGAAATCACGTTGTTTCATGCAACTTTCACAAAATTCAGCAACTAGTTTCATCGAGACAGAAATTCTACTTGAAAGATTGTACTATTCCACCGATCATAGCATCTCAATTAATTTACCTAAAATCATCACTAAAGCATATATGTCTTAGGTTTCCAGAACATATTTTATTATATTTTTATTCCACATAGGTTTCTCACAATAATCAAATCATTACAGCAAACTCATAACAGTCAAATTCATGCGCAACAGAATGTTATTTGAAATTCCTGTTAAACAAAAAATCCAAAAAATGCAAGACCACTTGGGTTAGGTTTCTAACTCAACAAGTCAACTTCCAGAAGTGGAACTAACCCAATTGGTCTCGTAGTTCATGAGATATAACATTTACAAAACAACCTAACAGCAGGTCTAACAACTCAGCTTTGCACAACGTTTTTGTAAAATCATAAAGGTTAACTTATACACGTCCAAAAATTGCAAATTTATATTCTCTAGAAACTAGACTCAACCTAGTTTACAGTAGTATCAATAATCCCAACCAATTTTCACATTTACACCCAGATACAGTCAATTGAACATCAACAACACAATCTGTCCAGAAACTGTTTGCAACAAAACTCAACATATTAACCATCTATGGATCATAATCCGTTCATATAACACTCTAAACACCATAACCACTATCCATGCATATCAATTACACCATACATACATGGTTAGGGTTTTATTTGATCTCAAAATCAAAGACACAACAATTAACATGTAATAATATCAAAACTAGTTATCAAATCATCATCAATACATCATCAAATCAACAACAATCATATGAACACCATACATACAAAAATCGGCCCCTAGGGTTTTCAATTAACCCATTAAAAATCGAAATTAAGTATAAAGGATGCAAGGGATAGTCGTTTATACCTTCCTAGCACCTTAATCTCCAATCAAAAGCTTGAATAATTGATCGTATGTGTGTATATGAGGCCGATGGCAAGGGGGGGGTCTAGAGTTGCCGTCGGGTTTGGGAGAAGTGGGAGAGGGAGCTAGGGTTTGATAATATTATATAATAATAACATGTTACACTTTAGTCCCTAAACTTCCAAATGTTACATCTTTAGCTTAATTAACTTAGTTTTGCACATTGAGTTAACATTATATAACATGTTATCACATAACACATAATCCTAACACATAATTATCACACAATTATTGTTTTGACGTTTCTCGTTTATTCACCAATCGTTTGCGTCAACTCGTTTGCGTTTCGGTGCAATTCCCGAAAGACTACACATGTAGTAAGTGTCAAGCGTCATTTAAACCCTAGTTTAAATGTAATGAGGTGTGCGTTATAGATTCAGTGATCTAAAGTTTGAATTGACGGAGTTGAGTTAACGGAGTTAACCTGAAATTGACGATTGTCACAGAGGAGAAAAAGGAAATATTACACAGAAGGGTACTGTAAGTAATGGTGTTCTTAAATTTGAGAATGTTAATATTGTTCCGGAATTGAAACACAGTATGCTCAGTGTCTCGCATATCTATGATAAAGGTTTTTCAACTCATTTCACTAACAAAGAGTGTCTTATTGTAAAACTTGGTATCATCATACCAGAAGATTGAGTTCTTGTTCGATCACAAAGAAAATATAATGCTTACGTGATCGACATGAACAAAAATGTTCCAGATGAATTTACCTCCTTATTTTCAAAAGTGTCAGAACATAATGCCATGCTCTGGCATCTTCATCTTGGTCATGCAATTTTTAAAACTTTAAGCCGTCTTTCTAAAAATGACATTGTCCGTAATTTGCATGTTAATGATTTTGTAACAGTTTAGAAATGAGTAGCTTGTGCTTTAGGCAAACATCATCGTAGATCTTACAAGCAAAAACTGGTCAATACTATTTCCTCGGTTTTTCGATTGCTTCATATGGAATTGTTTGGTCCGGTTCACGTATTGAGTCTTTCTCGCATCTCTTATTGTTTGGTTATTACTGATGACTACTCACGTCTTACTTGGGTGTTTTCTTGTCGAATAAGAGTGAAAATGCAAAATTGATAAAGCGTTTTGTGGTGCTTATGGAGAATCAACTCAATCTGAAGCTAAAATGAATTTGATGTGACAACAACACGGAATTCAAGAACTCAATGTTGAATTATTTTTGTGCCGAACAGGGAGTACTTAGACAATGCAGCTCAGCTCGTACACCGCAAAAAAATGCTGTAGCTGAGACAAGGAATAAAACCCTAATCGAGGCAGCAAGGACTATGTCTTGTGACTCGAAGTTACCTCTGTTCTTCTGGGCTGAAGCGGTTAACACATCATGTTATGTTCAAAATCGGGTGTTGATCAACAAATCACAGATGAAGACTCCTTATGAAATCGTTTATGGTCACAAGCCTACTGTAGCATACTTTCGAGCTTTTGGATGTCTGTGCACTCTACTAAATCTCGAATCGACTCCAAAGTTTGGAGCAAAAGCTGACGATTGCTACTTTGTTGGATATGCTGGTTGCGCTGCCTACAAAGTTTACAACAAGGAAACGAATCAGATTGTGGAATCTTATGATGTGCGCTGGCTAGAGGAGAATGAAACCGACGCTCTTGTCGGATTTGACTGATTGTTCGATTATAACGAACTCTTTAAGCCATTCAATGTATTTCAAGTTGTAGATGCAGAAAACTCAGGTGCAGGAATTTCAAATGCCATTGATGAAGAAGAGGACATTTCTGCTAAGTTTCAATAGTCTCTAGTTTTGGGCATAGATCCGTCGGAATAATCTAATATTGCTTGGCCGTTGTCTGCAAGTCAACAGGAAAATGTCACTGAGAATGTTTCTTCACAAAAATCTCATGAAGTATATGAATTACATACCGCTGAGACTCCTGCAGCCGATGTTTCATTAGTTGAGGGGGAGAGTGCCATTCGTCAAATCTTTGGTAGCACTTTATTCCCAGATGTCATACCAAATTAATACATTGCCAGTACCTCATACTGCACATTACAGTGGCATCTGGATGGAATAACCCTCTCTCTGAAATCCATAAAGATCCAACAATTCTATCGGCTACCAGTTCTGTTCCCGACCATTTTGTTCTAACAATAATTCAAAGGGATCATCCAATTGAAAATGTCATAGGTCCTTTTGAATCAGGCGTCTCAACCAGAAGTCAAACAGGACACACCAATAATTGTGTATAATCCTATTTCATCTCTCAGATCGTACCTAAGTCCATAGAAATGGCATTGCATGAGCCAAGTTGGATGGAAGCTATGGATGAAGAATTAAATCAGTTTAAGAAACTCAAGGTATGGAGATTGGTTGAGTTGCCTGTTGGGAAGATTGATTTAGATACACGATGGGTTTTTCGTACTAAGAAAGATGACATTAGGATTATAGTTCGAAAAAAGCACGAATTGTGGTTCGTGGTTTTCGTCAGGTTGAATGTTTAGACTACACTGAAGTGTATGCTCTGGTGGATCGTCTTGAGGCCATTGAGATTTTCTTGGCATATGCTTCCTACATAGGGTTCACGGTTTATCAAATGGATGTTTAGACGGTGTTTCTGTATGGAGAAGTAAAGGAGGAGATATACGTGGACCAACTATCGGGTTTTATTGATTTAGAAAGTCCTACTCACGTCTACAAGTTAGACTAAGCTCTCTATGGTCTTCATCAATCTCCTCGAGCATGATATGCAAATTTAACGACTCATCTACTGGGGCATGGGTACAAGCGAGGGACCATCGATTAGACTTTGTTCCTTAAAATTGTTGAGAAATATCTGATCTTGGTTCAGATTTATGTGGACAATATCAATTTCGGCTCCACTGGTACTGCTCTATGTTCTGAATTTGAAGAAGTAATGAAGAAGAGATTGGAGATGAGTTCTTACGGTGAGATGACGACAATTCTGGGGTTACAGGTTCGTCAGAGTTTGACAAGAATTTTTCTACATCATGGGAAATATGTTGAGGACATGTTGGAAAAATTTGAATTATCATTCTAAGAGTGCGACGACATGTTGGCAAAATTTGAATTCCATAATTCTAAGAGTTCGACTGTTGGGTCAAGAAATTGACCTAAGGGGAGATTGTTGATTCAAAGATTTGACCTAAATAAAGTACATGGAAGATTGAAATCTTCTCAACCTCATCTGAATTTACTAAGTAATGGATCCAAGCACACCTTAGACCTACGATCAAGCTTTTACTTAGCCAAGTACGATATTTTGCCTACCGGGCAAGGTTTACTTCAAGTAGTCTTCTTAGTGGGATATCCGAGCAGGGTTTGCAAATTAGTGCATTGCCGAGAAGGTACACTAGTTTATGTAAATCCGGGCAAGGTTCACTTTATCAAGCAAGTCTGTTCTTCAGAGCCAAGTATATTACTCTTCCGAGTAAAGTTTGGTTAACCAAGTCCAAGAAGCCAAGTGATTGGAAGACCGGGCAAGGTATTCATTAAAAAGTATGATCCAAGTATGCTTGATAATCTAAAGGAATATCTCTAAGTAATATCGGGCAAGGTTCAGCTCAAGCAAGGAACAGTACTCCCGAGTACACTTTGCTAATAAGTTATTTTATAGCAAAGAGCTGAAATGGATTATTGAAGAACAAGGTTGCTCATAAGGAGTTGTCGGGCAAAGTCTGGCAAATTCAAGAAGACTGAAGTCTACTCGGTGAGTATTTTACTTACTGAAATACTCTTTAAGTAAAGTCTACCCGGAAACTGATCCCGAGCACACTTCTATGTTACCAAGTTATGAGGGATGGCCGAGCATACTCGGAAAGACAAGACTGATGCAAAGCCTACCCAAAAGACTTGTTTTACACTTAGTTTATTTTGAATATGTAATTTGAATATGTATGACTGTATTTAGGGTTTCTAGAAGGAATGACAGCTGTCCTAGGTTGGCAGGCCTATAAATAGAATGTTTAGGGCACGCCACCAAAAGAGGGAAAAGAGGGGCACAATACGGATAAGACAGACACATTAATTGAGAGAATATTGAGTGACGGCTGTCTTAGGATTCCTAGAAAACCCTAAATCGATTATCCTTTTGTATGATTAATATTATATAAATGGAAATCTTTTGAGTGAATCTTAAGTGTGCTTTCTACCTTTGATTATTCATTACAACCGTATGTTTGTTATTGATTCCGCCTTTAACAAATGGATATCTTTCTAAATATAGCAACCCGTCATTAACTCTCTTGTCGACACATCAATCTGTGTGAGTTATGACCTGATTAATTAAGATCCAGCTAAAATCGAGGGGACCAACAAGTGGTATCAGAGCTTTGTTACTGCTATTTTGGAAAGATTGTTGCTGATTGAAGATTTGAAGAAGAATGACGTAAGCAGACCACTGTTCCATTAATTTGTGACATCAGCAGCCCTGTTTTTCATTTTTCTTCCAGATCTACAATCTACCGGTGTTTTCTCTTCCTTATTTCAATTAAAGTTCTAATCTTTATATCTAAATCTTGTTATAATCACATCAGACACATCAGATCTAAGCATTCTGTTTTCAGATCTGATTATTTTGAAACTCTTTTTTAAAGAAACTGATTTTTAATTTCTCAAAATGTCTGGATATGAGGAACAAGAGGTGTCTACTAACAAGATACCTAGGTTGTATGGACAGGAAAACTTTATCAAATGGAAAGTACTCTTTGAAGAAGCAGTATGCCACAATGATATTGATATGTGGAACTCCATCAAGAATGGTCCACAAACTGCTGTTGAAGAAGGTGCAAATGCATCTGCAACTGCTGCTGTAAGAGAAAAAATGAGAAAGGTGGATGACAAAGCCTTAGCTATGATTAAGCTAGGTTTGTCTTGGGAGATTCTGACCAAGGTGGCTCATCACACAACTGCCAAGCAAATGTATGATGCCATCCTTGAAATGTATGAAGGGAATACTGAACTAAAGAACATAAAGAAGCAAAGATTGAAGCAACAGTTGGAAAGGTTCAAGTATAAGGAAGGAGAAAGGTTGAAATCAATTCTAGAACGTTTTCTAAGTATTGTGAATGAGTTGAGGACAACCGATTATGTAATGACTGACTTTGATTTGAATACAAAGTTACTCAACTCAATGCCAAAAGAATGGTATACTACTTGCAAGTTCATCCTTCAGAAGCATAATTTCAATGATTTGAAATTGGATGATGTAGTATGCTTTCTTCAGGCTGCAGAACTTGAAATGATAGAGAATGAGATGATTAAGAAAGACAGACCCTGCTTCAATGTTTCAAATGCATTTATTGCACCCATGGGAAACATGTCTACCAAGAATCAACAGCAAATTCCCATTATTAAAGAACCAGCTGAACACAATGTTGTTACTCCAAAATCTTTCATTGGAGGTAGCACAAGTAATCAAGGAAATCAGCAGAGGTTCAATGTGCAACTGATTGATGATACCGATTCTGCCTCCAAGCCAAGTGGAAATGTTCCTTATACTGGCACAGGACATGGTCAAAGCAATGAAACACAAGCTTTGTTGTCTATGTTTACTGAGTCATATAATGCATTTGTTGCAAAGAATCTAATTCACACAATTGTGGTACAAGACGATTTAGAACAAATTGATGCAGATGACTTGGAAGACATGGATTTGAAGTGGCAAGCTGCCATGTTGGGTTTGAGAAGCAAAAGGCTGTATAACAGAACTGGTAGGTCTCTGGTTTCTGGTCCTAATGACAGGATTGGATTTGACAAGTCAAAAGCAATCTGCTACAATTGTCAGCAACCTGGTCATTTTGCAAGAGAATGCAATCAACCAAGAAACTTTCAAATGAATCAATTCCAGAATCAATAACCAGGAGGTCAGCATCAATATCAACAAAATCAACCAAGAGGTCAGCAGAATTACCAACAAAATCAGCCAAGATTCAACAACAACAACAGTCAAATGAACAACTTTAACAACTTCAATCCCAACAACAATTACAACCCCAATTTCAACAACTTTCATCCTCAAATGAATAATCAACAACAAAGTATGCAACAGACTCAAGGTTTTCAAATGAATAACAATCAAAACCTTCAAGCAGCTCAAAATGTTCCAAACAACACTGTTCCAGAAAATCAAAATCAGATCAGAAATCAAGGAAATGTGGCAGTGACTACAAAACATGAAGGAAACTTTGATTGGAGCAATCATAAAGAGGACATTGCAGATGATATCAGGAAAGCAAATGTGGCATTCATGGCCATAATTGAGAAAGAAAAGGGATCATCATCTCAGGTACACTCTGCTCCTACAGTTGATTTAAATGAACTTATCATTGAATTGAAAACAAAAGTAGGGAAGCTGGAAAGTGAGTGTTTTAGAAAACAAAGCATCATCAATGAGTATGAGGCAAGTGAGTTGGTCAGTGATGAAAAGATTAAAAGCCTTGAAGATGATTGCATGATCATTTACAGAACTCAAACCAGATACACCACTGAGATTGATGGATTAAAGAAGATGTTGGTTGAAGAAAATGTGCAAAACACAAGACTGAAGGTTGAAACTAAATTTCTGAAGAATTTGATCTCAACAGGCAACATATGTGGTATACTGAACCAGGTGAAGGAACAAGACAAATACAAAACAGTACCACCTCCATTCAACAACAACTTCATGCCAAAAGATGACAAAGAGAAAAGAGATGTATACTTGCAACAATTCAGAGATGTCTTTCAAGACAAGGAAGAATTTGTTGATTTGTACAAAAAGGTAGAAGTGAATGAAGAAGGAGAGTTTGTGATTAAGAAAGAAGTAAAAGAGGATAAGTCAATTGGAGTTCAAGTCTCTGAGGATGACTTTGATTCAGTTGAGTTGGATCAATATGATTTGAGTGATTTGAGTGATCAAATTACTGAAAAGGAAATCAAAACTGCTGAAAGAGGAAGAAAATATAAGAAACCTGAATCTGTTGATAAACTTCCAAAGTATCCACCAGTCCCACCAAGATTGAAGAAACAGAATGATAAAATGAAAAGAGAACATGTTTCTTTTGATATTTGTGAAAGGAGGAAGATAAACTACAATGCAGTCAGACCACCAAGCAAGGCTGTATTGGGTAAGATAAAGCAGAACAACAAAAAGAAGATGGTGACTGAAAAAGTTGATATAGAAAATTTTATCCCAGTTTATCCAATCTTTTCTAGTCATGAGGTGTTGGATGTTGGAGAACTGGAAACTATGGAAGAGTATGAGAAAAGACAGTCAAGGGTTAGAGAAAGCAGTAATGAAGAACCTATGATTATGGAGAAAATTGTCTTTGTCAAAAGCAAACTTGAAAGACAAGACATCAAGATTGAGGAATTTGTTCCTTTTTCAATTGATTTTGATGGTTTAAAGAATCAGAAGACTCTAGGAGTCAAGACACCTAAGCCAAGTGAAAGATACAAGAAACCAAAAGAACATGAAATATTCAAAGGCAAGGTTTGGTGCAAAAGGTGTGATGAATATGGTCACCACACAGATTCATGTAATGAAAGATTCAAATTCAAACAATTTCATGTACCAGATGGAACAAAGTATGGACAAGACTTTGTCCTGTATAAACAGAAGTATGATGAATATCTGGGAAAAGGAAAGGTGTGTGGAAATGAAACCATGAACAGAGAAGAAAAGAAATCTGAAAAGGAGACAAGGATTGAGAAGAAAATGGCTGAACTAGCAAGAAGAAGTAAATTTCCTAAGAAGCATGAGAAATTGACCAAAAAGAACTATCAGTCTTTGAGAATCAAACAAGATACTCAATCAGTCAAATCTGATGGTTCTCAAGGATCATCAAGCAGTGAGAAGACAAGAAGAAAAGAGGCACATTCTAGAAATAAACCAACAGAACTCA
This sequence comes from Bidens hawaiensis, assembly GCF_021521415.1. Taxonomy (NCBI): domain Eukaryota; kingdom Viridiplantae; phylum Streptophyta; class Magnoliopsida; order Asterales; family Asteraceae; genus Bidens; species Bidens hawaiensis. Next base: position 52,871 of record NW_027500014.1, on the reverse strand, counting down.
CTGGTGATGAGAAATTTCTATTAAGATATGGATATGAACCACATGGTTTCCTTTGGAAACCTAAGTCTGAGAGTAAGGTTGAGCAATTTGCTGATGTGAGAGACTACTCTGAGAAGAAGGACTATGTGATAAAGGAGTATGCCACTGACTCAGCTGAATACCAGTGTCCAACCTCACTTGTTAAGACTCCAAAAGAGTGTGGTTATGAAACTGATCATTCAGACAACTTAGAATTGACTCATGAAGATCCTAAACCAACAACACTCACTTCCCAAGCTGTGTCTGAAACTGAATCTGATGAGCTGCAAGTTGATAAGGCTTGCACTTCATCACTTAACTAATCAAATTTTTTTTGTATGTGCAGGAACAGTCCACTCCTCTAAATGACATATGGTATATGGATAGTGGTTGTTCTAGGCACATGACTTGTGACAAGAGATCTCTTGTCAATTATGAAGAGAAGTATGAAGGTCCAATAGCTTTTGGGAGTGATGAGAATGGTGGAAAGATTGTTGGAAAATGAATCTTAACAAATGGGAAAGTCTCATTTGATAATGTATTTCATGTTGAAGGTCTTCAGTACAATCTGCTGAGTATAACACAAATGTGTGATAAGGGTTACAAAGTCAGTTTTGATGATTCACACTGTTTCATTTTAAAACCTGAGTTTGTAATTCCACCTGAAATGATTATGATGATGGCACCAAGAAATGGTAACTTGTATGAATTGAATATGAAAGAAGCTATTTCAAGAGGAGGTGCATGTTTTGTTTCCAAAGCCACTGAAAAATGAGTCAAAATTGTGGCATAGGAAACTGTGTCATGTGAACTTAAAGAACATGAATAGACTTGTCAAAGGTGAGCATGTCATAGGCTTACCTACAAGAGAATTCAAGTTGGAAGATCATTGTGATTCATGTCAAAAGGGAAAACAACACAAATCTACTCATAAGCCAAAGCTCATCAACTCAATTGATCAAGTACTTGAATTACTTCACATGGATCTCTTTGGTCCTGTGAGTGTACCAAGTATTGGGAAGAAAAGATATTGTCTGGTGATCATTGATGACTATTCAAGATACACTTGGGTTTATTTCCTAAGTACCAAGGATGAGACTGCAGAGTTGATTAAAGGTTGTGTAACAATGATTGAGAACTAGTTGAATAAGACAGTCAAGATGATGAGAAGTGACAATGGCACTGAGTTCAAGAATGGAGTTATGCAAGAATTCTGTGAAGCAAAAGGAATACAACAACAATTCTCAACTCTTAGAACTCCTGAACAAAATGGTGTAGCAGAAAGAAGAAACAGAACACTTATTGAAGCTGCAAGAACCATGTTAGCAGATGCTAATCTGCCTGTCACTTTTTGGGCTGAAGCTATAAATATAGCCTGCTATGTTCAGAACAGGGTACTTGTCAACAAAAGGCTTAACAAAACTCCATATGAAATATTTCACAACAGAAAGCCTTACATTAAGTTTTTCAAGCCCTTTGGATGCAAATGTTTCCTACTGAACACAAGAGTCTATTTGAACAAGTTTCAAACAAAGTCCCTGGATTGTTTCTTTGTTGGATATTCTACACACTCAAAAGCCTACAGAGTCTATGTAAAAGATCACTTAAGTGTTATAGAATCTTCTGACATCATTTTTAATGAGAATCAATTCAATACAGTTGATGGTGCAGCATGGCTGTTTGATCATGAGAAGTTAATAAGGTCTTTCAAGATTTATCCTGAAGACTTTGATGAATCTTTCTACAAGACCAGTGAAATTGAAGAGAAAAAGAAGAAGTCATGGACTTGGAAGAATTATGGAAGAAGGTTGCTAAAAAGGAAAATGAATATACTTTTGTGAAGAACTCCTCATGTGATATTGGTGAACCTAATTAAGAAAACAATCACAATGTTGAACATAATCATACTGAGAACAATCAAGACAATCAAGATGCACAAAATGATCAAGTTCAGAATGAGGGTGACACAAGCAACTAAGCAATTGAAAAAGAAGCTGCATCTACAACAAGATTTCAAGATCTATTTCAAAGATTAAATATTGGAAACAATGGTGCATCTACTTCAGGACAACATAATAATGAAGCACCAGAATTTCATGATGCAGAGACTGATTTGATCATTGAAGAACCAGAACTCAATGAGTCAAATCTTGACACAACTGTGTCTACTGATATGATTGTTCAAACTCCTTATGTGGAAAAGAATCATCCTTCTGAAAACATCATTGGTGATTTGCATGAAAGAGTTACAAGAAGTCATTCCGAAATTGCAAACATTTGTCTTTACTCTTGTTTTCTATCCCAAATAGAACCAAAGAACATAGCACAAGCATTAAAAGATAATAGTTGGGTGGAAGCAATGCAAGAGGAATTGGCATAATTTAGAGACCTGCATGTGTGGGATCTTGTTGATAAGCCATTTGACAGATATGCAATTGGAACCAAATGGGTTTTTAGAAACAAAAGGGATGAAAGGGGTTTAGTGATTAAGAATAAAGCTAGACTTGTAGCATTGGGATGTCTTCAAGAAGAAGGAATAGAATTTGAGGAAGTTTTTGCACCAGTTGCAAGACTTGAAGCTATCAGGATTTTTCTTGCATATGCTGCTCAAAGAACATTAAAAAGTTCCAGCTTGATGTTAAGTCTGCATTTCTAAATGGAAAGATTGATGAAGAGGTGTATGTTGCTCAACCTCCAGGTTTTAATGATCCAATGTATCCAAACAGGGTGTATAAGTTAAACAAAGCCCTTTATGGATTGCATCAGGCTCCTAGAGCATGGTATGATGAGCTGTTAAATCATCTTCTTGAAAATGGTTTCAAAAGAGGAGCCATTGACAAGACACTCTTCTACAAAAGAAAGGGATCAGACTTGCTTCTGGTACAAGTGTATGTGGATGACATCATCTTTGGTTCTACAAATGAACAAACGTGTATGGAGTTTGAAGGGGTAATGAAGTCCAAATACAGCATGAGTTCTATGGGAGAAATGAACTTCTTTTTAGGATTGCAAGTTCAACAGAAGCTGAGGGGATTTTCATTCATCAAAGCAAATATTTGCAGGACATCTTGAACAAGTTCAACTGTCATGAGTACAAGACTGCTTCAACTCCAATGGACACCAAAGAAAAGATGACTGCAGATGAAAAGGGGGAGCCTATAGATGAACATGAATATAGAGCCAAAATTGGATCTCTGATGTACTGCAACAAGACCAGATATCATGTTTGCTGTATGTGTGTGTGCAAGATTCCAATCAAGTCCAAAAGTCTCCCACATGAATGCTGTTAAAAGAATATTCAGATATTTGAAGGGAAGACCAGACTTAGGGATTTGGTATCCAAAGAACCAAGCTTTTGATCTGATTGCATATACAGACAATGACTATGATGGCTGCAACATGAGCAGAAAGTCAACCTCAGGTGGATGTCAATTTTTGGGTGAAAGGCTAGTGTCATGGCAATGTAAAAAACAGACTACAGTTTCAATCTCTACTGCAGAAGCTGAATATGTTGCTACATCTACCTGTTGTGCACAAGTTCTATGGATTCAAAATCAGATGCTGGACTATAGTTTGAATTTCTTGAACACCCCTATTCTTATTGACAATAATGCTGCATATTTTACTGTTAAAAATCCAGTTCAATATTCCAAAACTAAGCACATTGAAATCAGACATCATTTCATCAGAGACTGCAGTGAAAAAGGTTTGATTGAAATGCAAAGGGTTGATACAAGTGGCAATTTGGCTGACCTATTCACCAAACCACTTGATAGAACCAGGTTCAACTTTCTTCTGAAAGCCCTGGGAATGATCAACTCTGATGAAATCTGATTAAGGATGTGTGCCTGGTTGTGTGTCTCTATGTGCTAACTGATTATTTTGACTGAGGTTACACCTTATGAATGTTGATTGAATGTGTTTTAAATATGTTTCAACTGAATGTTGATTGAATGTATTTTAAATATGTTTCAACTAAATGTTGATTGAATATGTTTTAAATGAATGTTGATTGAATATGTTTTGAATATGTTTCAACTGAATGTTGATTGAATATGTTTTGAATATGTCACTGGTTTGAAGTTAACTGATAGGTGCTTAAGTAAATATCTGTGCAATTTGTTTGAAATTAATGATAATTCTTGACTATCAAGTTAATTAATCTGATGTTATGATAAGTAGTTTGATCTGTTTGGGTGAACTTGAATGCTTGTCTGATGTCATGAGTAATCACATGTTTATGGTTACTTGAATATGTTCTTTATCTGATCTTCTGATGTTGTTAAGATAGGATAGACATTGAATGTTAGTACAGTCTGTTTTCTTGATGATGTTAAGAATGATTAAGATTTGATTGTGTGATGCAACTGTTTATGTCAAAATGTGTTTTATGTCAAAATTAAGTGATTCAATGAATTTTATAATGAATTTTGCATAAATACTTTATTTTGGTTAAAACATGAGCAAGTTGATTAATGGTGCAGAGATATGATAAAATTATTCAGTTCAAGCTTTAAAAAAGCTTAAAAGAAGGATTTTTAAAGAGAAGTCTCAAGTAGTTGTTTTTGCTTAAAACTATGTCATTTGCCCAGTTGGAAGGACATGCACTTGTGTATGTTTGGTCCTTAAATCTCTATAGATTCAAAGGATAGCCATTGACCTGAAAACTGAATGCATTTGGGGCAATTATGACTTGTTTCTTATTCCTTCACTTAAAACTATGTCAATAGCTTTGACTTTGAAAGGACATATATTCACATGTATGTTTGGTCCTATTGACCACTTTTGGTTAAACAGGATAGCCATTAACCTGACAATGAAGAGATATTGGGGTGATTGAATATTAAACTGTGTTTATTGGGAAATGATAGTAAATTGACTACTTAGCTGATCATATGGAACTAATAGGCTAAAAAGACCTTAGTATAGTCATTAACATGTATGGTTGCTTTCCCATGATGATGTAAAATCTAAGGTGATATAAACATAATGAATATGCTAATCTTTATGTGGAGATGCATAGTTGTCTTTGCATGTCTCAAGATAAATCTCTCCAAATGATAGGCAGAAAAGTGATTACCCAGTCATACACGAGCCTGTTGTTATTTGGTCAACCAAAAATGAAACATCTTTAAATATAACAAAGAACATGCTTTAAGAAAAATTGAGAAAATATCAAAAACAAAGGGAAGAATGAATAAATCAACCAAAAGTTGATGAGTGTTTTAAATATTTTATCAAACAAGAGGGTTACAAGAACTACAAAGATGTTGGCAAAATCTGTCTCATCTTGAATGAAAGGCATGTTGCTAACTGTAAGTCCAACGTTCAACCTCTATATATGTTTGAATCTAAAAATACAAAAATACAATAAGTTCTGTCAAACAAAAACTATTTTTGACCAAATACAGGAGGTTGGAGTCAAATTGGGGTGATATGAGGATAGCCAAATAAGCTTTGAGAAGAGATATGAGGCATCATAGCACAGTGTTGACCATTAATGCATTATGCTTTAAATGAACCTAAATCATATCACCAAAGAGATGAAATTCATGCTAAGTTTATACCTGCTGTTAATAATGCTGAAAATGAAGTATTGAGATAACTACTTAGTCAATATGATCCCATTCTTGAGATCTTTTCAGTAAATGGAAGAAACTATTTTAAAGAGAAATATAACTGAAATTTGATCTCTAAATGTACCATTTGCTCTTAAACTATGATCTGAAAAGAAAAATATATTTTGACAAAGTGGTTTAAGTCAAAAAGTGTTGCATTTTGCCTAAAATAGGTTGAATATGTAAGTTCGGGTAAGGTTTGATGCCTTATAACCTTCCCGGGCACAAACTGTTTGAATATGTATTTTCGGGTAAGGTTTAATGATTCACAACCTTTCCGGGTACAAAACAGTTGATTATGTGTGAATATGTTGTTTCGGGTAAGGTTTGATAATTTTCAACCTTTCCGAGTAAGCTTAGTCATTTTTGACTAACTTTATGATTTTCGGGCATGCTTTGAAGTGTTTACACTTTCTGGGTAGAGTACACTGTTTTACTCATTTCCCGAGCAAGCTTGAAGTCTTGAGATGATTATGTGTTATTATAGCTAGCTTTTAACAAGAAATTCTTGTTTCGGGCAAGCTATGCATGTTATATGCTGATTGTGATTCCATGCGAACTTTATGAACTTAGTCAAGTACATCAAGTAAGCTTTGTGATTTGTGTGAATATGTTGTTAGGAAAGGTTTGTTAATCTTTCCAGGCATGCTTAGATATTACTATTTAAGTTTGTCATTTTTCGGGTATGGTTTGGCATGTTGAAATCCCTCGAGTAAGGGCATACCTGATGATTGAATGTGTTTATCCTAGCAAGCTTAGTGCTAACATAGAATTTTCGGGCAAGCTCTATGAAATTTTAAACTATAGCACACTTAAATGTCTATGTGTTTTAATTTCATTCCAAGCATGCTCTGTGATATGTGTGTTTATGATTTCTTTGAAATTACAAGTGTTTTCGGACAAACTTTGTTTTCCGGTCACACTTTATATTCCGGGTACACTTTTGTTCCCTCAATATACTTGGTAATTTCAAAACTTAACTTTCCGAGTACACTGTCTGCTGGAAATCCTTTCCGAGCACACTCTGAACTATATGAAGGTTATTCGGGTATACTTTGCATTAGAAAGGTGTTCGGGCACACTATTCTCTTGAATGGTTGCTCGGGCACACTATGTTGTCAAGTATGCTTGATTGAATATGGTATTTAGTATGATAAAATTGATTATGATTTTTTTTGGGGTTTATGCTAGATAAGTTTTAATTTGAAATTGAGAAATCTATATGGGTATCTTAATTGGTTCCTAGTAAGGATGTTTATTTGATGATTATACTTGATTATTTGCCTTGTGATTAATTTCACAAGAAATCTAGTATTTCGGGTAAGCTTTCTCAATCATGTCTTAACTTTAAATTAATTTACTTGATCGAGCAAGGTTTATAAATAGACGAATTCGGGCACACGTTGTATATTCAAAAATGAAAATTTTCAAGCAAAGTTTGAGCGGGTAAGGTTTGCAAGTGGAAGTATACCGAGTAGACTTTGGATATATTAATCTTTCGAGTAAGGTCTTATGAACTTAAATGAAATTAAATGTTTTTAATATATCAAGTGGATAATGTTACTGGTTGACAGCTAATAATTCACAAAATGACAAAAAAACATTTAAAACCCACTTTCAAAAGGTACATAAGAGGGAGTTAGGCAAATTTTTCAACATTACTTTTCCCTCTCTCTCCACTGCAACTGCTTACTCGCAAAGAAACCTAACCGACTTATCGCAGTCAACTTTAATCCAAACCCTAACTTTTATCAGCCCTCTAATTCTGAATCGGTAAGCATTAATAATGTGTTTTCCGATCACGATTAGACTATAATGGGCTTTGATTATTTTCTTGATTACTAATACTCTGTTTATGTGTTTAGGTTATTAATTTGTCGAAGAACAGGTTCATGAAGATTTCTTTCTTTCTTCTTCATTTTTATAACTTGAAATTATCTAAATTATTGAACTTTATGACTAATTTCACTTTGAATGTGTTTGTTTATGTGTTTCAGATATGGTAGAAGAAGAATAGACAAAGTATTTCTTTTAAAAGAAACATAATATGTGTGCACTTCTGCAAGTCACACCTGACAATGAGCCTGTGGCACCAATGATCATATGGATGGCTCGATCAAATGTCAACTTTGCTCTTACTGAAAATCCTGTCATCTACAGAAATTACTCACTTGATTTCTGGAGATCAGCAGAACTTGTAGAAGACATCAATAGGAAAAGAATTGAAGCATCCATTGCTGGTCAGGAAATACATGTGACAGATACAACTTGATTATGAACAATTTTTCACAACACCACCTACATCACCACACATTGAAACTGACCTTCTGACCCTAATGAAAGAAAATGCTGAGTTGAGAAAAAGGAATGAGAAAGTAACACAGGAGAATGTGATCCTGTTAGAGAAGTTTGTGCAGGCAAACTTGAAAATTCAAGCCCTGGAGCAGGAGGTTGAGAAGACCTCAGCTGCCCCAAATCAGGGGGAGAATGATTCTATGCCAACTGTTTCAGGTGTAGAAGGTGAGAATGTGAATGCATTGAATATGATTATGAATGTGTATGGAGATGGAGAGGAGAGCAGTGAGGAGAGGAGAGCTGAGGAAGATACTAATTTCTTAGCTACTGAAATACTTACTGATGTCACTGATCCACAAACTGAAGAATTCATTGATGAAAATGCTGCTACTGAGGAATTTATATACACTGAACCAGAAATTGACCAAGAAGAAAGTTCCAAGAGGGTAGAGCATGATTCAGAACTGGAAGCACTTGAAAAGGAAATTGATGACTTTCCTCCTGATAGTGAAGAAGACTTAAAGAAAAGGATGGAAAAGGGAAAGGCCAAAGTTACAGAAGAAGAGCCTCTTAAGGCATATCCTGAAAAGGATGTTTTATTAAGAGATGATGATGCTGCTGCTGCCTTAAAAGAACAAGAAAGAATTATCAAAGAGTCAATGGAAAGGGAGAAAATAGCCCAATCCTTAACTCATGAAGAAATGGCAGAGCAGGAGATCTTGATCAATGAAGCCAACATAGCAAAAGAAATACTTGATGATGTGGCTGATCAAGAGGTGATAGAGGATGTTGGTGCATGTTTTGTAACAGATGATCTTTTGTGTTTGTTAGAATTGAGAGCAACGGTCAAAGGGGAGTCTGTTGGTGCATTTTGTGACCGTCGCTATGCAATTCTGTTCAGCGTTGTGGAAGTACGAAGTTAGAACAACTTCACCATAGGCGAAGTTGTAACAACTTCGCCATAGGCGAAGTTGTAACAACTTCTGCCATAGGCGAAGTTAGAATAACTTTGCCATAGGCGAAGTTATAACAACTTCGCCTACAGGCCCAAGCCTGTGAAGTTGTTTATATATATATGTGTGTCTTGTTTAGGTTTAGAGATCCAGAAATTTAGAGTATTGTGTGTTCAGTTCAAGTAGCTATAGAGAAACCGAGAGGCAGAGTCGTGTGGGACGGCCCAAGGTAGAGCTCACCTCGGGTCGGCCGTTATTTTTTTTCATGTTTGGTATGTAAGTGTTTGGGTTATTATATAAAAGATCTGCAGATGTGTTTATCCCATTCGTGTGTTTGTTCGTGTGTGTGTGTATGTGTGTAATCGTGTTCTTCGTCTTCTACACCAATAATCGAGTCTAGGAGGATTCCGCACTCCTAGACCTCGTGCGGATCTCGTATCGATCGACGATGCCCCGGGGGGACTTACAAGTGGTATCAGAGCCTTAGGCTCTTATGCTATGGTTCCAGATATGCGTTTTGGTGTTTCTGGCACGTTTCTGATGCGTTTCTGGCCGATCAGCGCCGCAGGCGAAGTTATTGGGTTCAGGCGAAGTTGTCGCTTAAATTTTAGGGTTTAGGCGAAGCTAGCAGCCAGGCGAAGTTATGGCCAGGCGAAGTTTATGAGGAGCGAAGTTAAGGACAGGCGAAGTTAAGGAGGGTCGAAGTTGACTTTTAGGCGAAGTTAAAAAAAAAAAAAAGTGTTTGGAGTTTTCGTCTGTATGGCCAGGTGTACACGATTATTGTGAGACCGAAGACGTTGTTCCGTCAATGAGTGAAACTTGTTATCTCCTGGTCTTACGTGTGAACAAATACGTGTCAACTCTGGATATGGAGTTGAGGTTGTGAATGAGATATTGATTGATACTGGATATTGACACATATTTGGGTGTTTGTGGGCAATGAATAGTTGTTGTTTGAGGTTGACCAACTGAAGAAAGTCAAATTGAACTGAAGGTTTTTGTCATTACTGGATTGCGGTCAGAGCATTTATTTATGTTATTTTCAAGGCGTTCGAGAATTGGATCCTGAAACGTGATGCTTATTTATTAAAGTGAAAATTCTGGAACAAGTTGGATTTAATCGGGAATTAAAGTGTTTATGTTCTTGATCGTTATCCCTGGTGAGTGAAGATGCTTCGGATTAATTAATGGTCATGTGTGTTAGATTCTGTCAAGGTGGTTTTGTGATGAAATTGCTCACTTGATGTTGAGTAGTTGAAGATTAAACCTTATCGTATGTCGACGTGTTGGTGAAGTTGTGGAGGGAGCCCAACTTCACGTGTTGGTGAAGTCAGAAGGACTCACGTGATTGGTTGAGATGATCAATTAGGCACAGGGATGCATGCATTTCAAAGACCTCAATCTATATAGTCAGAGAAGCTTACACTGAAGGGGAGATCTGATATGGAAGACGCTGGGTGATTGGTAGATTTGTGAAGCTACAAGACAGTTTCAGACACGGCTGGTTGAAGAGCAAACAGAAGATCATCAGTTAAGAGGGAGTCTGTTGGTGCATGTTTTGTAACAGATGATCTTTTGTGTTTGTTAGAATTGAGAGCAACGGTCAAAGGGGAGTCTGTTGGTGCATTTTGTGACCGTTGCTATGCAATTCTGTTCAGCGTTGTGGAAGTACGAAGTTAGAACAACTTCGCCTATGGCGAAGTTGTAACAACTTCGCCATAGGGGAAGTTGTAACAACTTCTGCCATAGGCGAAGTTAGAATAACTTCACCATAGGCGAAGTTATAACAACTTCGCCTACAGGCCCAAGCCCGTGAAGTTGTTTATATATATATGTGTGTCTTGTTTAGGTTTAGAGATCCAGAAATTTAGAGTATTGTGTGTTCAGTTCAAGTAGCTAGAGAGAAACCGAGAGGCAGAGTCGTGTGGGACGGCCCGAGGTAGAGCTCACCTCGGGTCGGCCGTTATTTGTTTTCATGTTTGGTATGTAAGTGTTTGGGTTATTATATAAAAGATCTGCAGATGTGTTTATCCCATTCGTGTGTTTGTTCGTGTGTGTGTATGTGTGTAATCGTGTTCTTCGTCTTCTACACCAATAAACGAGTCTAGGAGGATTCCGCACTCCTAGACCTCGTGCGGATCTCGTAACGATCGGCAACGCCCCAGGGGACTTACACTAATTTGATTCGTTTGGTGCAGTAATGGCTTATCAGACTCCGTTAAAGTTTGTGGATACACATAATATTGCTGGACACTTATTTGATCCACCATTGGCCCACAAGGAGTTCAAGTCTATGATTGTCGGCCTCAACACGTATAGGATTTCTCACGCATTACGAGAAAATCTTGTAATATGCAGGAAGATGATCACTGATTTTTGGAATAATAGCACAAACAAGTAACACAATGATTGCTTCAAAACACACGTATTATTATACGTCGGGTGCTTAAGCACGATAATTACAACCCATTTTTACATACTGCTAGGGCAATTATTGATGTGTTTGGAGGCAATATCACTCTTAGAGCCGGCGATGAAAGTGCCACTTATTTGGCGAAGTCCATGAGACATCCGAGTGGTCAAGACGGTCTCAGTGATCCATGTCACCCAGTTTACTCGATAGAATCAGTTATCTCGGGCATGGGTCCTAGTATTGACGATTCCCGTTCGGTGAGAATTAATGTGAAAAAGGAGAGAGAGGTTTCTAGTTCTCGAGATATAGTAAAGTGTGTTGGAGAAAGAGGTGGTGGGCGTAAGTTTGAGAAGGTTCGTGGAGTTAGAAAGAAGAAGACCAAGATTGACGAATGGTCGGATAGTGATTTGAAATCATCAATCCATGAGGTCCAGATGGAGTTATGTCGATAGACTCCAAAGTACAGAAGAAGCCAGTCGTCATCACAGAGGCTATTATAAGGGAGGTGCTTCTGTTTGGTGATCAACCTGATTACCCGATTGAATACTCTACTACCGCTGTCTCTGAGATTCTCACCAGGATGGGTTATGACGGTACTTATCCTCCAGCAATCAAGAAGTTATTTCACCCATACTGGAGTTTTTTGATACACGTTCTTCACATGCGTATCGGGAAGAAAGGGTGGATATAACGAGATAAGTCATACTCAGATGTCTGCTATCGTTGCTCTGACCATGGATTGGAATTACAACTATTCCAAGTTTTTTTTTCAATGAGATGATGAGCAATCTGAAAGGGAAGAAGAAACAGATGTTTCTCATGTATCCAAGATTTCTACAGATGATTTTCGACTCACACTACACCGACCTCCTCAGATTGTTGATACCTTAGATATGAAATCAATGGGACCCAATTCATTTGGGTTAATGAAATAGTCCAGGAAAGGCTCCAAGATAGTCTACCAGGGCCTTCATGCTTTGAAAAAATTTGGCAAATTTGCTGAAACAGAAGCTGCTCCTGCTATTGCTCAAGTACCTGAAGAACATGCAACGCCAGCTCAAAGGCGTGTTTGATTTTTGACTCACACTACACCGACCTCGTCAAATTGTTGATACCTTAGATATGAAATCAATGGGACCCAATTCATTTGGGTTAATGAAATAGTCCAGGAAAGGCTCCAAGATAGTCTACCAGGGTCTTCATCCTCTGGAAAAATTTGGCAAATTTGCCGAAACAGATGCCGCTCCTGCTATTGCTCAAGTACCTGAAGAACATGCAGCACCAGCTCAAAGGCGTGTTTGATTTTTGACTCACACTACACCGACCTCGTCAGATTGTTGATACCTTAGATATGAAATCAATGGGATCCAATTCATTTGGGTTAATGAAATAGTCCAGGAAAGGCTCCAAGATAGTCTACCAGGGCCTTCATGCTTTGGAAAAATTTGGCAAATTTTCCGAAACAGAAGCTGCTCCTGCTATTGCTCAAGTACCTGAAGAACATGCAGCACCAGCTCAAAGGCGTGTTGCTACATTTGAGATATCTGATGATGAAAATGAAGAGACAGAACACTGAGACACCGCTAGTGCTCCGACTGCTGAGCAACTAGCGGATTTTGAGACTTTTAAAGAATTACTATAGTCAACTGCACTGAAGCCTCCTCAATCAGCTGCTGTAAATGAAGATGATGATGTTATCCCCGAGGAACTAGCCGCTGATCTCTTTCAATGTAAATGAAGGAAGAAAGATCCGAGACCTGGCGTGCTGGTCAGTGAACATGAAACAACCACACCGTCAACAACAACAAGCCCACAGCAAGAATCACATCAACCTGAGTCGATTGATCCCGAGACTCATGTTGATCCAAGCTCATTCACTTCTGAGCCTCAAACTCAAGATCAGATTTTTGACGACTTTGCTCATGAGTTCGAGTTTGAGGCTGATTTTCAACATACTGATGCTCCCTCTGGCTCATCTGGCCTAGTAAATCAAGGTCAGTCAAGTTCTGGTGTTCTTAATAAAGTTGCTCAGATTCTTGCCATGCAAGAAAAGTTTCTACAGAACAAAGGCAGGGGTATTATGCTTGAATATTCTCCAGTTGATGTACAAGCTCTCCAACGTCGAGTCTTTGAACTCGAACAAGACTCCGTCGTTAAAGATGTACGCATTCAAGAATTGGAATCCAGTAACACTAATAAAGACTCCAAGATTAAAGAGCTTCAATCCAACATGGGAGAATTAACTGCTATTTATCTAGACCTCCAACAAAAACTCGTTCAGAAGTTTGGAGATGAATTCAAGTGCAGTACTGATGTAATGTCAAAGATGTCCAACGATGATCAAGGTGTTAGCTCTACTTTTCGTTCCATTGAAAACATAGATGAATATGAAACGCTAAAACAGTATATGTCTGCACCTCCAATCACCAAAGAGAAGTCAGATAGAGTTCAAAAGAAGCTGCTGGTGATGAAAAACTCCAATCAGAATGTTGAGTCATCTGATCACCCAAACAGGTTCGTTGTCACCTTTCTAGAGAGTTTCTCAGATAAATATGGGGATCGATCTGGTGTTGTATCATGGGGTTTTGATGCGGAGAATATGTGGTGTGTCAAATGAAAGTCCGGTACCACCGAATACTATAAGAAGATGAAAGATTTCGGATCCTGGACTAAGGTGGATCTTAGTGACTTGATAAACTCTCCATTTCACAACCCAACTAATTACAAACGTGACAGAGATTTCTGGAATTTTCTGAGAAGTCAAGTTGATAGGGGCTTTCCGAATATGTCAACTGCAGAATCTTTTTTGAAGAAATCTAAGGGGTCAAGGATCCAAGGACGGGAAAGACAATGGTTAGCGTTATTTGGCCTGCTACAAACAAGGCCACTCATATTCCTGTGTCTAAAGCTATTCCAGATGATACTCTAGATGGCATGAGATTTTGGATGTTTGATAGTGAGACTGCCACCATTGTTATACGTTTGAAGAAGGGCAAAGGGCAGTACATATTTGTTGATCCAAGAGATTTGCTAAAGCTAGGTGAGAAAGACATCAAGACTCTCAGTACCAATGTTTTCAGACCCGGCCCAGATGTCGACCCGGACGCCTTACCGGGTCAAAGGCCGGACCGAACCGGGAGGGCGGACCGGGCATTGACCCGGATGACGTCATAAATAATATTATATATATATTAATATATATATATAAACTATGTGAATAAAATTAATCAATCGTTCATGTTTATTTTCCATGACTTGGGCTTTATGGAGCACTTACTCATGGGCTTTTAGTGTAATTCAATTCTGGCCATCTTACTTGTTGCATTTAATTATTGGCCCAAATTTATATAACTACATCTTTGCCTGCTGCCCTAGCCCTACCAGCCTCTCTTATTGTTTAACAGACAATCTTCAGGCCGCAACCTCTCGTCAATGTTTAACAGACTACAATTCAGTCGTGCTCTCTCTTACTTTCTTTGCATCAATCGGAGTAACCATTAAGATAACCACCTATTCATATAAAAACCGATGGGGACGATGTTCGATGAAGGTAAGACCAGCGCAAGAGATGATTTTGTCAAAAAATTATGCGTTTACCGGTTGATCCGGCGGGTCACCGGATCCGGCCCACCCGTGACCCGCACGAACCGGCCGGGTTTTTAGAAAACGGGTTAACACTGCAAACCGGACCGGTATACTAGACGGGTCTCGGTCGGACCGGTCCGACCGGCCGGTCCGGGTTTCAAAACACTGCTCAGTACATTCCAAATAATAACTGACCCGATCTTTGAAACGGTTGCTAAAGAATACACAAGCATGGTCGCTTCTATTATCAGGTGCAAGTTTTGGGTAGGTGCTTTGAAAGACGCTGACATTGATTATATGGAGCACGATTGAGGACCAAGCTACAAACCAAGGGGGATATTGTTGGGCCTAGTTATTTTGGTTTGTACGTAGTCTATTTGTTTGTGTTGGACTGCGTATGTGAACCGAGATCCATTTGGATCTCGGTGAGCTTTTGGTCTTTGTTGGGCTTGTGTATTGAGTACCCTATATATAGAATACATTGTATAGGGTTCTAGGTTGTTGGTTCACTTGTTTTGGCCGTCTAAGGGTTTACTAGATGTGTTTGTAATCACCGTGCTTAAGCACCCGACGTATAATAATACGTGTATTTTGAAGCAACTCTTGTGTTACGTGTTTGTGTTCTTTTGTGTTCTTGAATAACTTAGTGTTGGAATTCCGCACCAACACCTAGTTTGTTGATATCATAATTGTAGTGATCCAGATTCGGGACTTACAATATTTATTGTCGCTTTAATTAGTGTCTTTTGAGCTACCGTTCAAACAATACGTTACGCCCCGACATATTTCGCCGCATTTGGTCGGAGTGTGACATTAAAGGATTCACAATGGTGGATGAGTAAAAAGAAATTAAACATGTCACGTCAGCCGTTATATCATATTTTCACTCATCAAAATTCATACACCAAAAATTCTCATTTCTCCTCTAACACTACATCCAATTTTAGACACCCATGTATTTCACATAATAACCTATTTATATATTTTATCTCTATAAACTAAAATACATTTATAAGTATCTTATTTTTTATTTCAAATTATTTAAAATAAAATAAGTTCTAGTAAATAAATTAAAAAAAACTAATAAAAGTCATATAAATAAAAATTTAAAATTACATAAATAATAAATAAAACAACCATACGTAAACACAAACTAAAAATGTTACATAAACTAATTTTAAAAAAATAATATTTTTTATTATGAAAGTTTACCATTAAAATAAAAGAATAAAGAAAATACTTTTTAATTTAAAATAAAAGATAATTAAAATAGGAGTTGAAATTTGGTTTCAAATTTCAATGAAAATTTATTACATATTGTCCACTTATTATGTTTATTTTTATTCACTTTTTGAATATGCATTAAACCGAACAACACCTTTAATATATATTTGTTCATTTCAAAATCTTAAATGATGTCATATCGGAACATAAAAACCCATTTGAGTTGGTCTTGTTAGAGCATACACAATGGTGGATGAGGAAAAATAAACTGAACACGTCACATCAACTGCTATATCAGACTTTCACTTATTTAATTTCAAACATCAAAAACTCTTATTTTTTTTCCAACACTACATCCACTTTTAAACACTTCTATATTCCACATAATCACATACTTCTATATTTTCTTTCTATACCTAAAATACTTTTATAAACTAAAATACTTGTATTTAAGTATCTTATTTTCTATTTCATATTAATTAAAAATAAAATAAGTTCTAGTAAATAAATTTACATAAATAATAGAAGTCATGTAAGTAAAATTTTAAAATTACATAAACAGTAAATAAAACAAACGCATGCAAAAATAAACTAAAAAAGTTATATAAACTAATGTTAAAAACTCTACCTCACTCAAACCGACTATTGTTTAAAGTGGTGGTTGAATTGGTTTTAAAATTTAAATGGAGACTAATTACGCTGGGTCCATTTATCATGTTTAGATTCATCCAGTTTTGTGAATATGATCTAAACTGAATATCACCTTAAATGTACAGTTATCCAGTTCAAAATTCTGAACAATTCTACGTAAGAACTGAATACCGCACTGGAGATGCTTTAAACTTAGATCTATGGGTGTTTGTCAATGAACAAAGGCCCCATTTTCCTCCATAAAAACAAACATTGGGCACTACAATCACCCAAAACCCCATTCAAGAGGGAATTCCTTGTACTATTCAAACACAACCTCTTCCTTGTTCACATCAATCAATATATAATATAGTAATAATAATAATCCATCCTGCTAGTTTCCAAACGCAACCCATACCCGGACGGTTGATTATTAATTGTCAGTGAATTAACAATACAATGCATATGCATATGAAATCAGACTCGGACTTAACCTGCAGCGTGGAAGCTCTAACACCACCCCGCCCACTCTACTACGTCCAGAGCCCTTCAAACCACGATGCCAAGTCTTACGGCTCCACCCCATTCGGCTCTCCCATTCACCACTCCCGTGAGTCCTCCAACTCCCGCACTTTCTCGGCTTCCATCAAGAACGCTGTCAGCCATCACGCTGCTATGTCTCCATGGAAGAGGCTTGAGTACGGCACTGATATGGAGGACGAGGATGAAGACGACGCTCACGACGGCCGGATTCCGTTGAGGCTTTATGTTGTCTGCTTTGTGGCCTCCTTTGTTTTCTTGTTCTCCTTGATTTTGTGGGCTGCTAGTGTTCCCTACAAACCCAAAGTTTATGTTAAGGTCAGAAGAATATTAGTATATATTCATTTGATTGATTGCAAATGTTTTCATGCTTACTACCCTAACTGCTACGTCTTCATTGCTTTATTTTTATGTTAGTAACTTGAGCTAAAAACAAAACAAAACAAAACAAACCCGAATCAGTGTTTTAAATATGTAATCCGTGATGATTTGATTTACTTTCTGTCAAGAGTTGCAGCAGCTTTAGTCAGAATTTAAAATTTGAAAACAAATGAATGGTACCTTTTGTACAGAGCATGATGTTTGACAACTTTAATGTCCAATCGGGGATGGATGCAACAGGTGTACCAACGGATATGCTGACTTTGAATACTACGGTCAAAATATTTTACCGGAACCCGGCTACATTTTTTGGTGTTCATGTCACCGTTACTCCTATCCAAATTCATTATTATCAACTCAACCTTGCTTCCGGTCACGTAAGTTTTTTGCATTCTATCTTTCTTTTTTGCTATGTCAATCTATTGATAGGTTTTTATATGTTGTACATAATAATAATAATATAATCTACAACTGATGTTTAATACTCTCTTCGTCCCATTTTAAATGTCATGGGACTCAAAACACACAAATCAATAAATGTTTGATATTATATTAAAAATAAAAATTTATAATAAAAATAAATAAATAAATAAATAAATAAAAGAATTTAATATTATATTGTAGTAGTTACGACAACCGGAACTTGTGCCTTTTTCTCCAACATTAGAATCTTGATTGCATGCATTATGCACTTGTTACCTGTGTGGCTTTGGTTGTACATGTTTTCTATTTGCTTTGATGACTCACAATAACGCCATGTTCCGAGTTTATTTATGAAAAGTAAGACAAGGAAAAAAAGTTCTCTTCTTAAACTTTTTTTATTTGGCATCTTCTATTTCTTTTAATTTTCTTTTCTCTCAAATCTTTTCAATTTAAAAGATACATCTCTTATTTTACTTATCATATTCTCTCTCCTCTTCTTTTTTACTTTTAATTAAAGATGCTGCTAAACATACCCGCTTACTCCATTTTTACTAAATGTACTTCTCCCTAAACTTATTACATAAATTACAATTAACTCTTGACATTATTTATATACATATTAGTCCCTACAACATTACTTTCACTTGATAACCTCCACTACATATATCAAATTAAAAACTATCAAGTGTTACTATTAATTTATTTTTTAATATTAATATTTTTAATATTAATATTATAAATATTTATAATATCTTTTTTAAATTTTAATAGTATATGTATTTATAATATCCTTATTTTACCACTTTATCTTTTACAAAATAAACCAAAAACCCAAAACCCTAAACCCTAAACACGAAAACCAAAACCCTAAACCCGAAACCGAACCCTAAACCCTAAACCCGAAACCGGACCCTAAACCCTAAACCCTAAACCCGAAACCGAACCCTAAACCCGAAACCGAACCCTAAACCCTAGAACCGAAACCCGAAACCCTAGACCGAACCCGAAACCAAACCCTAAACCCTAAAACCGAAACCCTAAACCCGAAACCGAACCCTAAACCCGAAACCAAACCCGATCCCTAAACCTTAAAGCCGAAACCCAAAACCCTAAAATCGAAATCATAAAAAGAAAACGCAACTTGTAAAAAAAATAATATTAAATCCTTACTTTTGTGCTAATTTGGTAATTATATGATTTCAAGGGTTAATATGAAAGTTGGTTTTTCCAAGGGATGGGGGGTATGACAAGCAACCAGGGGGGTACATTTAGCCTAACCCTTAAT
This sequence comes from Bidens hawaiensis, assembly GCF_021521415.1. Lineage (NCBI taxonomy): Eukaryota > Viridiplantae > Streptophyta > Magnoliopsida > Asterales > Asteraceae > Bidens > Bidens hawaiensis. The sequence goes on along the minus strand of NW_027500014.1, from coordinate 33,506 downwards.
TAAACTCAGGATTTACCTTGAACTGATTCATAAATACTAAATAGTTATAAATTTTGCTTGTTCAATTTGGTTAACTTTCCTTTGTAATTGTTTGATTGTTTTGTTTGTTTCTTCTTATTTTTGTTGTCTCTTTGTTTGTATTGGCCCTTGTAACTTACAAGTCGCCCTTTTTCGTCTTTTATTATATTGGCCTTTCAAAAAAAAATTATAACTTTTGCTTTTTCGAGTAGACGTGCTTCCATCGCGTGTTCTTATGACTTTGGCCTAACTTTAAGCTTTTATGTGAAACGAGGTATGGAAAGCAAACATTAAAAAATCAAACAAAGTTATGTTTGAAAGTATATAATATTAGTGTTTGATAAAAAGGACAAGAAAGCGTTCATTTCAATTGGGTCTAGTGTAATGGACTAATGGTGTGGTCAACATTGTTGGATTTAGTCAGTGTAAGAATATATGCTTTGGGATGTGTAGTGTAGTACCCGCTAATTACGGACTCAACATTACAATTTAAAGGCATTAACAAAAGTTTGTTCTACTGTTATTGAACAAAAATGCTATCAAAATTTATACTGTATTTTGGTGTAGGGAGGTTTTTGTCCGGCTCGATCCGTCTTGCCAAAAGTTTTGTACCGAGTCGTTAACTACATATCTGAAAAAAGCAAACAAGCCACCTGGTGGTTGGGTTGGCCGAAACAGCTGGTTTTACTGTTTGATGGTTTAAATTCCAAAAGTAAGAAAGTTATATTTACCTTAAACCAAGAAAAGCATATTCAATTGTGTAGATGTGAAGATTTTTCATGAATAATACCATATATACGTAACTTTGCACGTATTCTTAAAATGAAAAGAAGAAAAATGTTAAAAACAGTTTGCCAACTTGTTTCGGTTTGGAGTTTGGACGGTTCAATCGGTCTCGATGGTAGAAACACCACGTACTGTATTAAGTTTTGAAGAATAGTGTTTAGATGGGTTAGCAGTTAGCTTATCTTTCTATTGGGTATGGAACTAAGGAATCTCATATTCATTATTCAGACTAGCAATGATGCTATTGCAACATGCACCTTATGCTGTGAAACATGTAAATGTATATCACTCTGCACGGTACCTCATGGGCCCCATCTTGAAAGTGAAATGAGAAACCCCACTCTCTGCCATCACGTGAATTTCTTGAAAGGGTAATTTGGTAATTCACCATGACATACTTGTTATTTCTAGGTCTATCTATATCTCAACTTGCAGAAGAATGCTAAGTCTTTGGCCTCTTGTCCCACGCTGTGTGCTACAACACTAGGATACGGTTTTAACTACTAAAAGTCAAAATTAATCAATGTTTTGGCTTTGACTTGGAACAGGTGAAGAAGTTCTACCAAACGAGAAAAAGCCAAAGGGTGATTGTAGCACAAGTCTTAGGGTATCAAACGCCACTATATGGCGGAGTGTCGCCTTTTAATGCCGCTATAGGCCACCCGAAGAATGTAATCGTTCCGGTTAATTTGACATTCGTTATGAGGTCAAGAGCGTACATTTTAGGGAGGCTGGTGAAACCCAAGTTCTACAAACATGTTTTGTGTCAAGTGACGTTGCGAGGTAACCAAGTTGGCAAACATGTGAACTTGACCGATTCTTGCACTTATCTTGATTGAATTTTAAAAATATTTGTATCTTTTGTCTTCTAGGTAGGTAACACTAGTACATAATTGAATTGTTAAGTCATATAGACCGGTAATATTTGGTAACATGCCACTAGCTTTATTTTCTCAAGGGTCTCTTTTTACAAGCAAATTCGGAGTTTAATCCGTTTACAATCTTCTTATTGTGGTTTTTAATTTTTTAATTATCTTGTGAAGTTTCAATCACAAGGATAGCTGATTAATTAAAGTACCAACAAAGGCAAGGTTAAAAAAACTTGTAAAATGATTTTTCACTTTGACACAATTATTATTATATATTTAAGTAATCATTATTGGATGTGTTATCCTTGACGAGAGCTTCACAAAAAACTAATGTGCGCCCAAATTGGAGTTATCAAACTAAAACTAGTTTGATATGAACTTAAAAAGAAAGAAACACATACTGATCGAAAGAACAAACCTTAAAGTGACACATAATAGGTTTGAATCATCCTCACGGGAACACCGCGAGCAATAGGTGTAATGTGATGACACACTTTACATCTTAGACACATGCTTTTTTTGTTTTTTAACAATTATTTGTACTCATGCACCGTAGACTCAGTCACGGATAGACGTGCACAGAAAAACAGGTTTCGGAACCGACTCGGAACCGGTTCGAGTTCCTACCTGATGGACCTCATACCCGGTTTGGGTATTTTTGTACCCAAAATTCAGACCCGGTTCTACTAATTGTATTTTCCAATCGGTTCCTACCCGGTTCCAAATTGTACCCGGTCCGGTTCCTATCCGAAATAACCGGTTCCGCCGGGTTTTTTTAAAAAGGTCAACTGCAGGTCAAACTAGCCGTTGGAACTGGTTACAACGGTAATATAGCCGTTGGAACCGGTTTTTGAGAGAATTATAGCCGTTGTAACCGGTTCCAACGGCTATATTACCGTTGTAACCGGTTTTTGAGAAAAAAAGAGCCGTTGTAACCGGTTCCAACGGTAATATAGCCGTTGGAACCGGTTCTTGATGCCCAAAACCTATATATAAGTTGTTTTCCACCACTTGTGTCACAACCAAACTCAAAAACAAACTAAAATACTTCTCCTTTAGCAAACCCGACCATCCAACTCAATATTATTATGACACCCATCAAAAAAACTAACAAGAAGGCTAAGAAGAGTGTTTTTATTGAACCCGTTCGTGCTATAGAAGACCCAAATGTTCTTGCAGTCGTCACCCATACTCGAAACCAAGACGTAGGCATTGACAACCAAATCCCATTTCTTCCATAAAAAAAAACTAACAAGAAGGCTAAGAAGAGTGTTTTTATTGAACCCGTTCGTGCTATAGAAGACCCAAATGTCCTTGCAGTCGTCACCTATACTCGAAACCAAGACGTATGGAAGAAATGGGATTTGGTTGTCAATGCCGAAGGGGATCAAAAGGCTCGTTGCAAACTATGTGGAAAACAATTAAAACACGATTCCAACTCGAATTTGAGAAAGCACATCGAGAAGCCATATTACACAGCTTTGAAAGGGATTGGCGCAATTGTAACAACTCGGTTTTTCCCAATCTATCCCGAACCGTTTTATGTTCGAGTAATTTTATCAATTAAAATTTGTCGCGTTTATCGAGTAAATATGATACAATTTTTAATTGATTATTATATATATTTAACTTTGACAAAAATACATTTATAACCCCAAATCTAAACTTTAACCAATTTTCGTATCCATATCCAAACTGCAGGGACTTTTTAGCAAATCTATGAAATTATTATTATATTATAACATAAACCATTTACCCAGTTACTCAAACCCGACCCACATCGTACCCGATGACCCGTTTGATCTGCTTGCACCACAATCTTCGGTCTAAATCAGGAATGGAATCATGGTTTTGACTATTCTTGCCTTTTTCGTCTTACCGGCACAACTGATTAGGAAACTTGATCATAATCGATTCGTATTAACATATTGAGTAAACCGTATTAGTTTAATTAGGGATGTTATAGCTAGAGGCCAATATAATTCAATTGATCCCGTTTGTACAATCATTAACCAGTCGAGATTGAAACCCTTTAAACCAATTTTATTATCATCGAGTTTGGTGGCCGTTCTTAATCCGTCCTTGGCCGGCCAATGTAGAATCAATTAGACCACTGTACTGATCATATTAACGCAATTAAACGTGTCTGCACAATCTCCTTCACGTCTCCAACAAAACCCCCAATGTTAATTTGATATTGAAGGCCTGCTAATCCCTGTTCTAATCCTCCGTTCGTGCCGCTATACATCGGGTTAATTGATCGTCATAACACAATCGTTAAGGTAATTGTTTTATGTTATCTTGTTCGTCTTTGATAGCTGGTCAGAAACCCTAACATGAATTAAGCAAACAATAACGGAATTAGCCGATTTGATTGTTAGGGTTCATAATCTAAACCCTGCATATCTTGCGTCTGTCTATTTAAGAATTCATATTATGATGCTAGAACAACAAGAATGAATAGTGCAGATGGTTGCTGTTGTTGTGTTAAAAGCTTGCGGGCGCTGGGGACCCGGGTTCGAATTCCCCAGCCCGTTTTTTTTATCCTTGTTTATCCTTTTATTTCATATATTAATTATTTTAAACATTAAAGTGTATTATAAATCAATATTTTATTATAATCAACACATAAACTAGTTGTCTTCCGAACTTTGTAAAAAATTATGTATTTAGATATATATATATATATATATATATATATGTATGAATATATAATGAGTATTAACTTGATAAAGGTTTTTCTTTATATTAATGATTTAAAAAGGTTTTGTTTAATTTAAAAATACATTATTAATACATAAAATATATCTTATTATTATACATAATTATTTGGCCAAGTATTTTATAAACCAATTTTATTTTTATAAATATTTATATGTATTGCTACGACTTTAAGTGAAAAAACTTAGTTATAAAATAAACTTTAATAAATTATTTTAAACTCTCTATACTGGTTGATCTCAACATAATATTCTTAGTTAAAAGGGAATTATGTTTATAGTTATATATCTTTATAAAATATTAGATTAATTATAATATGACTTAATAATAATTATATTTGTCGAGTTGTCTTAATCGATCTAGTTCATTAACTTAGCGTATCCATATTTTATTTTCCTTATTAGGCCTCATCGTCAACATGTGATTTCCGAGAATCGTCATTCTTATTGTTATCTATTTCCATTGTTCGTCTATCGAGGTGAGTACCACATTCCCCTTTTTTTACTTGTTTTCTCACATTTTGGGGACATATGCGTAAATTATATTTCTCATATATACTTATACACAAAACTGCAACTATTGTCTTATGTGTTAACAACTTATATCTTAATTGTTTATGTGCTTACATGCTTTACGTGAACCGCATTCGAAGAGGTCCAACATAATCTCATAATAGTATGATCATACGCCAGTCGTTATAGTCTTTGTGCTTCTCAACATCTCAGTTATACTTGCTCATTTGGTTAATTTGTTATTCTCATATGACTTGTTGCGGCTATGTATTTTGTTATATATACTGTATGTACAACTAAACTGGTGTGTTGCTCACTCAACATGTGTTGTTGACAAAATTCTACTTTAAACGTATATGCAGGTTATTGTAGAAATTTAATGCAGGTTGGTGAAGAGTTAGTGAAGAATTTAAGTTAGAAATGACACGATCAAGAATTTAATTTGTAATTATTGTTTGTTTAATAAGTTGTATTTTGTACTTGAATTATTTGAAATTATTAAATAGATATTGAAACTTTTATTGTGCATGATAATAATCTTGAGAGCTGTGACAATCAGATCGCGCCCCGACATTTCCGCCGTAGGTTGGGGTATGACAGCAACCGATCAAGTTGACTTGGGTAAAGATGGTACACTATTTCGTTACAACACGACTCAAGTTAAAGATAGAATGGTAAAGTTCGTTATTCAACGAGGTTTGCCGTTTAACTACTTTGATGACCCGGATTTGGCGTCGTTGATTCGAGAAACTCTATAACCACGATACACACATGTAAGTCGTACTACCTTAAGACGTCATTGTATCAAGTTGTGTGAGTGTGCTAAAAAAGAGTTAATCGAGTTTTTTCATTCTTTACAAGCGATGGTTAGTTTAACTACCGATGTTTGGTCGGCACCACACGGGTTGCCCGAATCATACATATGTGTCACTGCTCATTGGGTTGATTTGGTGACATGGAAATTGATGAAACGAACCATCGCTTTTGAAAACTTCCCGTTCCCACATACCGCCGAAAAGTTGTTTGACTTGCTTGATGAAGTTATAACGACTTACAACTTGAGAAATAAAATATTTTCAATTTCGTTTGACAACACATCAAACAATACTAAGGCGGCCGAAAAATTTATCATTAAATATTCACCACCTTGTTTCGGAGATTTTTTTCATGTTCGATGTGTTGCACATATCATCAACTTGGTTGTTCAAAATGGTCTCGACAATGAAAACATTTGTGACGATTAAAAATTTTTTAGACTTACGTTGCAAGATGTCTTCAAAAGTGGTAAAAGAAGACATCTTGAATATAAGAATTATTGCAAGTCGGTTGAAAGAAAGTATTTGGGGCCGAATTGAGATATTCCAACCTGTTGGAACTCAACTTGTCATATGCTCAAGTGTGCTTTCGCCCAACGCCAAACTCTACAAAGTTTTCATAACAATCTTGTTGACGTACAAGAGGCCGATATGCTCCCGGAAGGTGTTAGGGTCAATGTCGGTTTTTTGTTGGGGTATCTTGACGTGTTCAAAAACTCAACAACAAAGTTATCGGGAGTCTATTACCCTACTGTTTGTTGGGTTTCGCAAGAATTATACTACATGTCTTGTACTTTTAAAGAGTTTGAGGAAAAGAACAACCTCTTCAAGAATATTGTTGTGGTGATAAAGGAAAAGTTTTTAAAATATTTTGAAAACATACCGTCGATCTTTACTTGTGCGGCCGCTTTAAATCCCTATTGGAATGTTCATGGGGTTGAGACAATGATCGAGGAAATATTCGACAACATGGGTATGCACGAGATCGACCCGAAGTTGTCGAATGAAGCGAAGGAAAAGTTCAACAAAAACCTTCAAGACCTTTACGACCATTATTTTCAAATGTATGGTCCAAGCACGAGATCGTCTTTTGTGAAAAAACAACAACTGGTAGGCTGTGCAAGGACCCACTTATAAACTTGATGAATGCGGTTCGTGAATCGGCATCTAAGAGGCAAAGAGGAAACACACCAACTAGCGAACTTGGTCGATATAGTGGAGCAAACTATGTTGAGGGCGCAACGGTCGACGAAATTCGCAATATTGATTTGTTGGCTTGGTGGAAAGGAAAACAAAATGAATTTCCTATTCTATCCGCCATGGCTCGTGATTTGCTTGCCGTACAAGCCTCAACGGTTGCTTCCGAATCGGTTTTTTCTCTTAGTGGGAGGGTATTTTCAATGCGAAGAAAAAATTAACTCCCGAGTCTCTAGAGGTTTGCATTTGCCTAAAGGACCATTTGGATGCGGTGGATCGTGTACAACACAAGGCGAACTTTGAAGAAGAAATACCAATAGAGCGTCCTATTCATGATGAGGAAGACGAGGGTGAAGACGAGAATGAAGACGAGAGTGAAGACGAAGAGGAGTTGTAATTTTTATTTGTTTTAGTAAAATTATTTGTAACAAGTTCAATTAATATTTAGTTTTGATTTGTTTAATAATAATTACTTTTGTTTTGTTTATTACTAGTACCAGTTTATTGTTACTTTTTAAATTTTTTGTTACTTTTTTAATAACGACGAACATTTTATTTATTTAAACAATAACTATTACAAACATTATTAAAACATAAACGATACTAAACATAACAACTTAAACCAAATAAACACCGTCCGTCGTTTTAATCCGGCGTTCTACAACGATTAAGCGTTGTCACCGATGGTAGATGCTTGGGTTGTAGAGCCGGACGACTCTCCCACTTCCGCTTTTTTAGCATCTAAACTTCTTTTCTCACGACAATACTTATTTGTATGTTTTCGTAATGTCGAGTTGGACCCTGCTTTAAGAAACTTTGAGCAATATTTGCAACGAGCCATCTCTTGTCCGTCGGTCATGAGACACAAATCGTAATGAACCCAAACATCGGGGCATCGTGTTGTTTCGATCACCATAACAACCTCGTCATTAGTTGCCATTTTCTTGTCGGCTTAACCTTAATTGTGATTGAGAGTGTGTTATATAGTTTGGAAAGTGGTTTAACTAACAAGACACAACATTGCTATTTATAGTATCTTTTTAAGCATAATATAGTAAAAAAACCGGTTCCAACGGTCAAAAACGGCTATATAGCCGTTAGAACCGGTTTGTAGCGGCTAGTTTATTTGAATTTAAAAAAAACCGGCGGAACCGGTTTTTACGTAATACCCGGTCCCGGTTCCTAAAAGTTGGCATTTTGGGGCATCAGTTCGGGTCTGGAACCGACCCGGTTCATGACTAGAACCGGTCCTATTTTCTACCCGGTGTCAAAAAAACCGGTTCCAAACCGGTTCAGGTTTTTACCAGTACCCGATTCTGTGCACCTCTAGTCACGGATGTTCGGTTGCTATTTCCATGTAAATGTAAAAATGAAGTTTTTGTTGCATGTGATGGCCATTTGACATAAGGATGTCACTTTTACTCGAAACCCTGAAACCCAACCCGAAAAAACCCGTACCCGAACCTGAACTAACCCGACTCGAAGAACCCGAACCCGAGAAAAGACTAACCCGAACCCGAACCGAAGTAATTCGGGTTGGTTCTCGGGTTTGATTTATAAGATTTAGGTCAACCCAAAAAACCCGAATAAACTTTTAGTTTTGAAATTAAATATATTTTTTATGTATAATAGGCTAAGTTTTAGTCATTAATTATTAGAATCTGGCTTTAATCGACTGTTGTCATTCTAACTATTATGGATCGATTGTTTATTGTTAATTTATGTTATCCGTTTATTACTAAAGCAACCGTAAATGAACAACCAAACACGCCCGATTAAATTCGATTATGGTTCGAGTTGGTTTTACTATTCTTTTGAATTGTTTTATCAAGTTAGGTTAGTTTATTATTTGATTTTTTGTGTTATAAGCAAAGAAGAATATGTTGTTCTAATTTTAGCATTGTAATTTAAAAAAAAAAAATTGGTTTTGTGTTTTTTTCTAGGATACTCGAAACCCGATTAACCCAACCCGAAAAAACCCGAACCCGAATTACCCGAACCCAAAAAACTCGTGAGAGATTTGGGTTGGGTTTCGGGTCAAGATTTAAAACTTTGAAACCCGAAGAACCCGACTCGAAAAACCCGAAACCCGAAAAATGAACCTGAAGAACACCCCTAATTTGACATATAAGAGTGAGTTGGTTTAGATCGTGTGTTAATTAGCTCTTTTAAAAATCCACTCATGTAATCAAATTTTGTCAACATTAAACATGCAGTTATCCTTCACGCAAGAATAAAGTTAATACAAGGTTAATATTGTGATGAAAAAAAATAATAATAGTAATAATAAAATATAAAAACAAAATTAATAAGAAAAAAAGGAAGCCTCACACTAGAATTATACGAGAACTACGGGCATATCAATTTTTCTTAAAACTATTGGCAACTCGTATCTTTTAGACACAATGGAGGAGTATATTTTAATCGTTTCATTCATTACTTTCTTTATAAACCAAAGCATATCAAAACGTCTTGTGCTAGCTTGGACTCGTGTGCTTATTTTGTAGTGGTATAAATTGCTTCATATGTTGTAACATAAGAGACAAGTGCGCGTTCATCTTAGGGAAGACGCTAAATATGTAATAAGAAACACGTACTGACACAAAGCCTCAGCCAATGTTCACATCTTAGTTTTTTTTTTCAATTTCACAATGAAAAATTATTGTTGGAATTCTTGTCAAAGACAATCTTAACTACTTTTACATTTATTTTACATTTGTTTTAGGTAAGGGCATTGACGTATTATGTATATCATTTCCAAGTATAGGGAATATTTTTATGTATTACAATAAAAAAAACCAAGTTCCATACATGTTGCTCTTAAAATCTACGAGAGAAAAAAAAGAAGAATTTTTTGTCAATTACAATTTTAAACGTTAACACAAGCCGTGTGCGATCGAATTTATTGGTTTGCATGATATTCGTGAAATTTCGTAAGTTTACCAATACCTGTGGGTCTCGCGCTAATAAAGAAACCTCACCAAAATAAACCTAGTATTCATGACGCAAAAAGTCTTGTTTTGACAAATTTGGTGAACTTTTGGAATGTTTACTAGCAAAGTCACGTGATTTGTACACACATCACATAAATTTTGAAGAACTCCTTTTTCGTTTGAAATAACTTGATTATATTGAAATAATTGGCTGGGGTTCATTTGATGGTATCACAACGTGGTTCTTAAGTTTTGACTCTTAAGACACATTGGGGAATGGGGTGTCTTTTATCCATACTCAATACCGAGCCCGAACCAAATCCAACCAATCCGAATCTTATATTGGTTGGTTATTGGGTCAACCCGAAGAACACCGCTAGTTGGCTGCCCTTCGGAATGGACAAAATGGCTCCCAAAATTACGACACGTAATAGTGTAATACGGTGACCGTAGATGACAAATGCAGGAGCAGCCCATTAGGCTTTAAGCCCAAAACAGATAGTAGCCCATTTTATGATAGTTTTCTAATTTTATAAATACACTCTCTTTTAAAGTTACTCTTTGTTAGCTTTAGAGTTACACGTCGAGTCATTATAAATTAACGGAGTTAGTGAACTGTTATACTAGGACTTTTACTGGTAATAGAAATGAAAGTTGAGATTGGAAATACTTAGATTGTAGGTTGGGATTAATATTGACTAATAGTTAATAGTTTGGATTGTTAAAATCCAATTTTTTTAATTGCATTCGTATACTTCCTGTTGCAAAAAATTATCAAATAGTCAATAAATATTAATGCGGATATATATTTTTTTTGTCGTGTAATTTGCATTTTTGATACCCTGTCATTCTGGTTATTAACTTGTATCTAAACATATTCCTTATACTATTAAATGGCATGCACGTAACATTTTGATGAAAAGAGTATTCTAATTTATTAGGGTTGTAAGAGGTTTATTTTAGCTTTTATTTTTGTTGCATGAACCCTTTGCAAGGGCGGTTGCATAAAAATATAGAATCTCATTTTGAATGTTTTATTTATTATTTTCACGAATAACATTTACATTTTGTTCCAGAAAATAAGAAAAAATAATCACCTTTAGTGTCTACATAATCACGTCCAAAAGAAAAAAAATGTATTAAATAACCTAAAGGAGAAAAATAAAACCTATTAAATGTGATGAACACATGAAAATCAGTCATCATGAATCACACAAGCTAGCAAAGCCTTCTGAAAGTCATCTGATAAATCTCGTTCAAGTACAGTGACTAAGTAGTTCATGAGTATGGAGTCACAAGATATAGTGATAGGCCCATTTTTCGGCAATCCAAACTCGTCTTCTGAGATTCTCAAAAGCTCCACGAAAACAATGTTGTTAAGATAATGCAATGGCATCACAAAGCGAATCTGGTCATTAGCATAAACAACAAAATGACCCTTGTAAGCCCCTGAATCGTTCCTCTTATTCCAATCACTTCTCAAACCTTTAATACTCCATTTTCGCACCGTTTTCATTATACTCTTAGGTGCCATAACAAAGAACATTGCTCTCGGCGCTCTTGATCTATCAAAGTTTCACACAAATAGACGTATTAATTAAGTTGCAATATTGCAGATTAGGGAATTCGAGTATTTATAGTGAAAAGCAGTTGAGAGTGGTCTACTTACATAGGTTTGGTAGCAAACTTCATGTGATTAGTTATGGAACTTACAAATGTCTCCCCATAACATCGAATACGAGGATATCGTTTCCTGTTGTACACAAACCACATAATTTGAAAGCACTTTTTTTTTCTTTTTCGTTTTGAAACTAGTCTTGGGACCAATTTGTAGAAATAATTGGTTCGAATGTATTTAGTTTCGTTAGGCTTCTCTTATATGTGAACACTTGTTGGGGAGGGCTGATTTGAAACTTGAATACCTATTACGAAGAGCAGTTTTAAATCATCATCATCATCATCATCATCATCATCATCTTACCCAGCATATCCCACCTATATTGAAGCTATGGTTGGGTCTGAGGAGAGTAAGATGTAGACAACCTTACCTCTACCCCGCAGGAATAGAGAGGCTGTTTCCGGTGAGACCCCCAACTCGATAGTAGTTTTGCATCAAACATTGGACATAAGGCCGGCACATAACATTCAACCATCGGGACACCGGCTGATTGGTGCATATATTCTTGTCTTTCGGCTATCAACTGCATGATTAACCTTCCGTCACTTTTAACGTTATTTTCATAAGGTAGTAAAATAACGTCAAAATTAGTGGAATTTCACTTTTGCCCACTCAAGAGTTCACACATATAGGGCGCAAAAGAGCAGTTTTAAATGGTGTTTTTTTTCTTTTCTTTTTTATATATTATAATATTTTTGATAAAAAAGAAAAAATAATTGCTGAAAATTAGATGAATATATTTATGAAGTGACAAGACTAAACCTAAACTAATGCGGTAAATACATAATTAGGTAACCTGCAATTACTTAGACTCCTTGTTATGTCATAGCGCCATGGCGCCAACCGACCAGCTGAGCTGTTAACGGCGCCAACACCATGCTAAGTGTTTTAAATCCGACACCAAAGAGTGGTTTTGGGGGTTTGGCCCTACCGACATAACGCCTTAGAGGAAGTTTTGAGTTGGAGTCCACCCTTTTTCAAGCAATTTACTTCTAAAATATTTTTTTTGTTTTCTTTGTTATTCTAATATATATTTAAAAAAGAACGCATTTGTTAAAGAGTTGGCTAATTAAATTCAACTACCTACATAAGAATAACATGTCACCTTAAATAACGTTTGCTAATTAAATCATAATGGATAGCCTTACAATAATAGGTTTGATAATAAAAAAAAACATGAGCCAAAACCTTCAAGGTGAAGATTTATATAACTTTTCTTCTTCAAAATAAACTTTATCTGTTTAATTCCACAATATCAATTGAAATGACGTTTGAGGATACAAAAGCAAGACTACAATACTTGTCTTTTCACTAATATACGTGAAAACTATTAGGCCGGACCGAACCAGGAGGGCGGACCGGGCATTGACCCGGATGACGTCATAAATAATATTATATATATTAATATATATATATATAAACTATGTGAATAAAATTAATCAATCGTTCATGTTTATTTTCCATGACTTGGGCTTTATGGAGCACTTACTCATGGGCTTTTAGTGTAATTCAATTCTGGCCATCTTACTTGTTGCATTTAATTATTGGCCCAAATTTATATAACTGCATCTTTGCCTGCTGCCCTAGCCCTACCAGCCTCTCTTATTGTTTAACAGACAATCTTCAGGCCGCAACCTCTCGTCAATGTTTAACAGACTACAATTCAGTCGTGCTCTCTCTTACTTTCTTTGCATCAATCGGAGTAACCATTAAGATAACCACATATTCATATAAAAACCGATGGGGACGATGTTCGATGAAGGTAAGACCAGCGCAAGAGATGATTTTGTCAAAAAAATTATGCGTTTACCGGTTGATCCGGCGGGTCACCGGATCCGGCCCACCCGTGACCCGCACGAACCGGCCGGGTTTTTAGAAAACGGGTTAACACTGCAAACCGGACCGGTATACCAGACGGGTCTCGGTCGGACCGGTCCGACCGGCCGGTCCGGGTTTCAAAACACTGCTCAGTACATTCCAAATAATAACTGACCTGATCTTTGAAACGGTTGCTAAAGAATACACAAGCATGGTCGCTTCTATTATCAGGTGCAAGTTTTGGGTAGGTGCTTTGAAAGACGCTGACATTGATTATATGGAGCACGATTGAGGACCAAGCTACAAACCAAGGGGGATATTGTCGGGCCTAGTTATTTTGGTTTGTACGTAGTCTATTTGTTTGTGTTGGACTGCGTATGTGAACCGAGATCCATTTGGATCTCGGTGAGCTTTTGGTCTTTGTTGGGCTTGTGTATTGAGTACCCTATATATAGAATACATTGTATAGGGTTCTAGGTTGTTGGTTCACTTGTTTTGGCCGTCTAAGGGTTTACTAGATGTGTTTGTAATCACCGTGCTTAAGCACCCGACGTATAATAATACGTGTATTTTGAAGCAACTCTTGTGTTACGTGTTTGTGTTCTTTTGTGTTCTTGAATAACTTAGTGTTGGAATTCCGCACCAACACCTAGTTTGTTGATATCATAATTGTAGTGATCCAGATTCGGGACTTACAATATTTATTGTCGCTTTAATTAGTGTCTTCTGAGCTACCGTTCAAACAATACGTTACGCCCCGACATATTTCGCCGCATTTGGTCGGGGTGTGACATTAAAGGATTCACAATGGTGGATGAGTAAAAAGAAATTAAACATGTCACGTCAGCCGTTATATCATATTTTCACTCATCAAAAATCATACACCAAAAATTCTCATTTCTCCTCTAACACTACATCCAATTTTAGACACCCATGTATTTCACATAATAACCTATTTATATATTTTATCTCTATAAACTAAAATACATTTATAAGTATCTTATTTTTTATTTCAAATTATTTAAAATAAAATAAGTTCTAGTAAATAAATTAAAAAAAACTAATAAAAGTCATATAAATAAAAATTTAAAATTACATAAATAATAAATAAAACAACCATACGTAAACACAAACTAAAAATGTTACTAAACTAATTTTAAAAAAATAATATTTTTTATTATGAAAGTTTACCATTAAAATAAAAGAATAAAGAAAATACCTTTTAATTTAAAATAAAAGATAATTAAATTGGGAGTTGAAATTTGGTTTCAAATTTCAATGAAAATTTATTACATATTGTCCACTTATTATGTTTATTTTTATTCACTTTTTGAATATGCATTAAACCGAACAACACCTTTAATATATATTTGTTCATTTCAAAATCTTAAATGATGTCATATCGGAACATAAAAACCCATTTGAGTTGGTCTTGTTAGAGCATCCACAATGGTGGATGAGGAAAAATAAGCTGAACACGTCACATCAACTGCTATATCAGACTTTCACTCATTCAATTTCAAACATTAAAAACTCTTATTTTTTCTCCAACACTACATCCACTTTTAAACACTTCTATATTCCACATAATCACATACTTCTATATTTTCTTTCTATACCTAAAATACTTTTATAAACTAAAATACTTGTATTTAAGTATCTTATTTTCTATTTCATATTAATTAAAAATAAAATAAGTTCTAGTAAATAAATTTACATAAATAATAGAAGTCATGTAAGTAAAATTTTAAAATTACATAAACAGTAAATAAAACAAACGCATGCAAAAATAAACTAAAAAAGTTATATAAACTAATGTTAAAAACTCTACCTCACTCAAACCGACTATTGTTTAAAGTGGTGGTTGAATTGGTTTTAAAATTTAAATGGAGACTAATTACGCTGGGTCCATTTATCATGTTTAGATTCATCCAGTTTTGTGAATATGATCTAAACTGAATATCACCTTAAATGTACAGTTATCCAGTTCAAAATTCTGAACAATTCTACGTAAGAACTGAATACCGCACTGGAGATGCTTTAAACTTAGATCTATGGGTGTTTGTCAATGAACAAAGGCCCCATTTTCCTCCATAAAAACAAACATTGGGCACTACAATCACCCAAAACCCCATTCAAGAGGGAATTCCTTGTACTATTCAAACACAACCTCTTCCTTGTTCACATCAATCAATATATAATATAGTAATAATAATAATCCATCCTGCTAGTTTCCAAACGCAACCCATACCCGGACGGTTGATTATTAATTGTCAGTGAATTAACAATACAATGCATATGCATATGAAATCAGACTCGGACTTAACCTGCAGCGTGGAAGCTCTAACACCACCCCGCCCACTCTACTACGTCCAGAGCCCTTCAAACCACGATGCCAAGTCTTACGGCTCCACCCCATTCGGCTCTCCCATTCACCACTCCCGTGAGTCCTCCAACTCCCGCACTTTCTCGGCTTCCATCAAGAACGCTGTCAGCCATCACGCTGCTATGTCTCCATGGAAGAGGCTTGAGTACGGCACTGATATGGAGGACGAGGATGAAGACGACGCTCACGACGGCCGGATTCCGTTGAGGCTTTATGTTGTCTGCTTTGTGGCCTCCTTTGTTTTCTTGTTTACCTTGATTTTGTGGGCTGCTAGTGTTCCCTACAAACCCAAAGTTTATGTTAAGGTCAGAAGAATATTAGTATATATTCATTTGATTGATTGCAAATGTTTTCATGCTTACTAGCCTAACTGCTACGTCTTCATTGCTTTATTTTTATGTTAGTAACTTGAGCTAAAAACAAAACAAAACAAAACAAACCCGAATCAGTGTTTTAAATATGTAATCCGTGATGATTTGATTTACTTTCTGTCAAGAGTTGCAGCAGCTTTAGTCAGAATTTAAAATTTGAAAACAAATGAATGGTACCTTTTGTACAGAGCATGATGTTTGACAACTTTAATGTCCAATCGGGGATGGATGCAACAGGTGTACCAACGGATATGCTGACTTTGAATACTACGGTCAAAATATTTTACCGGAACCCGGCTACATTTTTTGGTGTTCATGTCACCGTTACTCCTATCCAAATTCATTATTATCAACTCAACCTTGCTTCCGGTCACGTAAGTTTTTTGCATTCTATCTTTCTTTTTTGCTATGTCAATCTATTGATAGGTTTTTATATGTTGTACATAATAATAATAATATAATCTACAACTGATGTTTAATACTCTCTTCGTCCCATTTTAAATGTCATGGGACTCAAAACACACAAATCAATAAATGTTTGATATTATATTAAAAATAAAAATTTATAATAAAAATAAATAAATAAATAAATAAAAGAATTTAATATTATATTGTAGTAGTTACGACAACCGGAACTTGTGCCTTTTTCTCCAACATTAGAATCTTGATTGCATGCATTATGCACTTGTTACCTGTGTGGCTTTGGTTGTACATGTTTTCTATTTGCTTTGATGACTCACAATAACGCCATGTTCCGAGTTTATTTATGAAAAGTAAGACAAGGAAAAAAAGTTCTCTTCTTAAACTTTTTTTATTTGGCATCTTCTATTTCTTTTAATTTTCTTTTCTCTCAAATCTTTTCAATTTAAAAGATACATCTCTTATTTTACTTATCATATTCTCTCTCCTCTTCTTTTTTACTTTTAATTAAAGATGCTGCTAAACATACCCGCTTACTCCATTTTTACTAAATGTACTTCTCCCTAAACTTATTACATAAATTACAATTAACTCTTGACATTATTTATATACATATTAGTCCCTACAACATTACTTTCACTTGATAACCTCCACTACATATATCAAATTAAAAACTATCAAGTGTTACTATTAATTTATTTTTTAATATTAATATTTTTAATATTAATATTATAAATATTTATAATATCTTTTTTAAATTTTAATAGTATATGTATTTATAATATCCTTATTTTACCACTTTATCTTTTACAAAATAAACCAAAAACCCAAAACCCTAAACCCTAAACACGAAAACCAAAACCCTAAACCCGAAACCGAACCCTAAACCCTAAACCCGAAACCGGACCCTAAACCCTAAACCCTAAACCCGAAACCGAACCCTAAACCCGAAACCGAACCCTAAACCCTAGAACCGAAACCCGAAACCCTAGACCGAACCCGAAACCAAACCCTAAACCCTAAAACCGAAACCCTAAACCCGAAACCGAACCCTAAACCCGAAACCAAACCCGATCCCTAAACCTTAAAGCCGAAACCCAAAACCCTAAAATCGAAATCATAAAAAGAAAACGCAACTTGTAAAAAAAATAATATTAAATCCTTACTTTTGTGCTAATTTGGTAATTATATGATTTCAAGGGTTAATATGAAAGTTGGTTTTTCCAAGGGATGGGGGGTATGACAAGCAACCAGGGGGGTACATTTAGCCTAACCCTTAATTAAACTCAGGATTTACCTTGAACTGATTCATAAATACTAAATAGTTATAAATTTTGCTTGTTCAATTTGGTTAACTTTCCTTTGTAATTGTTTGATTGTTTTGTTTGTTTTTTCTTATTTTTGTTGTCTCTTTGTTTGTATTGGCCCTTGTAACTTACAAGTCGCCCTTTTTCGTCTTTTATTATATTGGCCTTTCAAAAAAAAATTATAACTTTTGCTTTTTCGAGTAGACGTGCTTCCATCGCGTGTTCTTATGACTTTGGCCTAACTTTAAGCTTTTATGTGAAACGAGGTATGGAAAGCAAACATTAAAAAATCAAACAAAGTTATGTTTGAAAGTATATAATATTAGTGTTTGATAAAAAGGACAAGAAAGCGTTCATTTCAATTGGGTCTAGTGTAATGGACTAATGGTGTGGTCAACATTGTTGGATTTAGTCAGTGTAAGAATATATGCTTTGGGATGTGTAGTGTAGTACCCGCTAATTACGGACTCAACATTACAATTTAAAGGCATTAACAAAAGTTTGTTCTACTGTTATTGAACAAAAATGCTATCAAAATTTATACTGTATTTTGGTGTAGGGAGGTTTTTGTCCGGCTCGATCCGTCTTGCCAAAAGTTTTGTACCGAGTCGTTAACTACATATCTGAAAAAAGCAAACAAGCCACCTGGTGGTTGGGTTGGCCGAAACAGCTGGTTTTACTGTTTGATGGTTTAAATTCCAAAAGTAAGAAAGTTATATTTACCTTAAACCAAGAAAAGCATATTCAATTGTGTAGATGTGAAGATTTTTCATGAATAATACCATATATACGTAACTTTGCACGTATTCTTAAAATGAAAAGAAGAAAAATGTTAAAAACAGTTTGCCAACTTGTTTCGGTTTGGAGTTTGGACGGTTCAATCGGTCTCGATGGTAGAAACACCACGTACTGTATTAAGTTTTGAAGAATAGTGTTTAGATGGGTTAGCAGTTAGCTTATCTTTCTATTGGGTATGGAACTAAGGAATCTCATATTCATTATTCAGACTAGCAATGATGCTATTGCAACATGCACCTTATGCTGTGAAACATGTAAATGTATATCACTCTGCACGGTACCTCATGGGCCCCATCTTGAAAGTGAAATGAGAAACCCCACTCTCTGCCATCACGTGAATTTCTTGAAAGGGTAATTTGGTAATTCACCATGACATACTTGTTATTTCTAGGTCTATCTATATCTCAACTTGCAGAAGAATGCTAAGTCTTTGGCCTCTTGTCCCACGCTGTGTGCTACAACACTAGGATACGGTTTTAACTACTAAAAGTCAAAATTAATCAATGTTTTGGCTTTGACTTGGAACAGGTGAAGAAGTTCTACCAAACGAGAAAAAGCCAAAGGGTGATTGTAGCACAAGTCTTAGGGTATCAAACGCCACTATATGGCGGAGTGTCGCCTTTTAATGCCGCTATAGGCCACCCGAAGAATGTAATCGTTCCGGTTAATTTGACATTCGTTATGAGGTCAAGAGCGTACATTTTAGGGAGGCTGGTGAAACCCAAGTTCTACAAACATGTTTTGTGTCAAGTGACGTTGCGAGGTAACCAAGTTGGCAAACATGTGAACTTGACCGATTCTTGCACTTATCTTGATTGAATTTTAAAAATATTTGTATCTTTTGTCTTCTAGGTAGGTAACACTAGTACATAATTGAATTGTTAAGTCATATAGACCGGTAATATTTGGTAACATGCCACTAGCTTTATTTTCTCAAGGGTCTCTTTTTACAAGCAAATTCGGAGTTTAATCCGTTTACAATCTTCTTATTGTGGTTTTTAATTTTTTAATTATCTTGTGAAGTTTCAATCACAAGGATAGCTGATTAATTAAAGTACCAACAAAGGCAAGGTTAAAAAAACTTGTAAAATGATTTTTCACTTTGACACAATTATTATTATATATTTAAGTAATCATTATTGGATGTGTTATCCTTGACGAGAGCTTCACAAAAAACTAATGTGCGCCCAAATTGGAGTTATCAAACTAAAACTAGTTTGATATGAACTTAAAAAGAAAGAAACACATACTGATCGAAAGAACAAACCTTAAAGTGACACATAATAGGTTTGAATCATCCTCACGGGAACACCGCGAGCAATAGGTGTAATGTGATGACACACTTTACATCTTAGACACATGCTTTTTTTGTTTTTTAACAATTATTTGTACTCATGCACCGTAGACTCAGTCACGGATAGACGTGCACAGAAAAACAGGTTTCGGAACCGACTCGGAACCGGTTCGAGTTCCTACCCGATGGACCTCATACCCGGTTTGGGTATTTTTGTACCCGAAATTCAGACCCGGTTCTACTAATTGTATTTTCCAATCGGTTCCTACCCGGTTCCAAATTGTACCCGGTCCGGTTCCTATCCGAAATAACCGGTTCCGCCGGGTTTTTTTAAAAAGGTCAACTGCAGGTCAAACTAGCCGTTGGAACTGGTTACAACGGTAATATAGCCGTTGGAACCGGTTTTTGAGAGAATTATAGCCGTTGTAACCGGTTCCAACGGCTATATTACCGTTGTAACCGGTTTTTGAGAAAAAAAGAGCCGTTGTAACCGGTTCCAACGGTAATATAGCCGTTGGAACCGGTTCTTGATGCCCAAAACCTATATATAAGTTGTTTTCCACCACTTGTGTCACCACCAAACTCAAAAACAAACTAAAATACTTCTCCTTTAGCAAACCCGACCATCCAACTCAATATTATTATGACACCCATCAAAAAAACTAACAAGAAGGCTAAGAAGAGTGTTTTTATTGAACCCGTTCGTGCTATAGAAGACCCAAATGTTCTTGCAGTCGTCACCCATACTCGAAACCAAGACGTAGGCATTGACAACCAAATCCCATTTCTTCCATAAAAAAAACTAAAAGAAGGCTAAGAAGAGTGTTTTTATTGAACCTGTTCGTGCTATAGAAGACCCAAATGTTCTTGCAGTCGTCACCTATACTCGAAACCAAGACGTATGGAAGAAATGGGATTTGGTTGTCAATGCCGAAGGTGATCAAAAGGCTCGTTGCAAACTATGTGGAAAACAATTAAAACACGATTCCAACTCGAATTTGAGAAAGCACATCGAGAAGCCATATTACACAGCTTTGAAAGGGATTGGCGCAACTGTAACAACTCGGTTTTTCCCAATCTATCCCGAACCGTTTTATGTTCGAGTAATTTTATCAATTAAAATTTGTCGCGTTTATTGAGTAAATATGATACAATTTTTAATTGTTTATTATATATATTTAACTTTGACAAAAATACATTTATAACCCCAAATCTAAACTTTAACCAATTTTCGTATCCATATCCAAACTGCAGGGACTTTTTAGCAAATCTATGAAATTATTATTATATTATAACATAAACCATTTACCCAGTTACTCAAACCCGACCCACATCGTACCCGATGACCCGTTTGATCTGCTTGCACCACAATCTTCAGTCTAAATCAGGAATGGAATCAAGGTTTTGACTATTCTTGCCTTTTTCGTCTTACCGACACAACTGATTAGGAAACTTGATCATAATCGATTCGTATTAACATATTGAGTAAACCGCATTAGTTTAATTAGGGATGTTATAGCTAGAGGCCAATATAATTCAATTGATCCCGTTTGTACAATCATTAACCAGTCGAGATTGAAACCCTTTAAACCAATTTTATTATCATCGAGTTTGGTGGCCGTTCTTAATCCGTCCTTGGCCGGCCAATGTAGAATCAATTAGACCACTGTACTGATCATATTAACGCAATTAAACGTGTCTGCACAATCTCCTTCACGTCGCCAACAAAACCCCCAATGTTAATTTGATATTGAAGGCCTGCTAATCCCTGTTCTAATCCTCCGTTCGTGCCGCTATACATCGGGTTAATTGATCGTCATAACACAATCGTTAAGGTAATTGTTTTATGTTATCTTGTTCGTCTTTGATAGCTGGTCAGAAACCCTAACATGAATTAAGCAAACAATAACGGAATTAGCCGATTTGATTGTTAGGGTTCATAATCTAAACCCTGCATATCTTGCGTCTGTCTATTTAAGAATTCATATTATGATGCTAGAACAACAAGAATGAATAGTGCAGATGGTTGCTGTTGTTGTGTTAAAAGCTTGCGGGCGCTGGGGACCCGGGTTCGAATTCCCCAGCCCGTTTTTTTTATCCTTGTTTATCCTTTTATTTCATATATTAATTATTTTAAACATTAAAGTGTATTATAAATCAATATTTTATTATAATCAACACATAAACTAGTTGTCTTCCGAACTTTGTTAAAAATTATGTATTTAGATATATATATATATATATATATATATATATATATATATATATATATATATGAATATATAATGAGTATTAACTTGATAAAGGTTTTTCTTTATATTAATTATTTAAAAAGGTTTTGTTTAATTTAAAAATACATTATTAATACATAAAATATATCTTATTATTATACATAATTATTTGGCCAAGTATTTTATAAACCAATTTTATTTTTATAAATATTTATATGTATTGCTACGACTTTAAGTGAAAAAACTTATTTATAAAATAAACTTTAATAAATTATTTTAAACTCTCTATACTGGTTGATCTCAACATAATATTCTTAGTTAAAAGGGAATTATGTTTATAGTTATATATCTTTATAAAATATTAGATTAATTATAATATGACTTAATAATAATTATATTTGTCGAGTTGTCTTAATCGATCTAGTTCATTAACTTAGCGTATCCATATTTTATTTTCCTTATTAGGCCTCATCGTCAACATGTGATTTCCGAGAATCGTCATTCTTATTGTTATCTATTTCCATTGTTCGTCTATCGAGGTGAGTACCACATTCCCCTTTTTTTACTTGTTTTCTCACATTTTGGGGACATATGCGTAAATTATATTTCTCATATATACTTATACACAAAACTGCAACTATTGTCTTATGTGTTAACAACTTATACCTTACTTGTTTATGTGCTTACATGCTTTACGTGAACCGCATTCGAAGAGGTCCAACATAATCTCATAATAGTATGATCATACGCCAGTCGTTATAGCCTTTGTGCTTCTCAACATCTCAGTTATACTTGCTCATTTGGTTAATTTGTTATTCTCATATGACTTGTTGCGGCTATGTATTTTGTTATATATACTATATGTACAACTAAACTGGTGTGTTGCTCACTCAACATGTGTTGTTGACAAAATTCTACTTTAAACGTATATGCAGGTTATTGTAGAAATTTAATGCAGGTTGGTGAAGAGTTAGTGAAGAATTTAAGTTAGAAATGACACGATCAAGAATTTAATTTGTAATTATTGTTTGTTTAATAAGTTGTATTTTGTACTTGAATTATTTGAAATTATTAAAAAGATATTGAAACTTTTATTGTGCATGATAATAATCTTGAGAGCTGTGACAATCAGATCGCGCCCCGACATTTCCGCCGTAGGTTGGGGTGTGACAGCAACCGATCAAGTTGACTTGGGTAAAGATGGTACACTATTTCGTTACAACACGACTCAAGTTAAAGATAGAATGGTAAAGTTCGTTATTCAACGAGGTTTGCCGTTTAACCACTTTGATGACCCGGATTTGACGTCGTTGATTCGAGAAACTCTATAACCACGATTGTAACACCCCGTAACCGCAGCGGAAACGTACACGGGATGCAACAGACACATCTGATATCAACAGCATTGCTTATAAAGAAAATACCACTACATTAATTTATAACATATTACATTGTTGCGAGTTGCGTTACTGTCTAGGTGTTACACACATATATTACCAATAAGACATTAATAAATTCATTACAAAACATAGAGCAGCAAGCTTCCAACAGGTAGCACAGATAGTTAAGCACATATCAATCATTCCAACTTGGGCATACCTAGAAAACATGTAAAGAAAACGGGTCAACTACGAATAGTTGGTGAGTTTCACTAATTTAAATAAACACTGACAAATCATTTTAATAATCATTTATTAACAATATAATCATGCTGGGAACTATGTTACCCCAGAACATTTCCATTAACTTTCTGGGAACTATGTTACCCCAGAACAATACTAACCCCTGGGAACTATGTTACCCCAGAACAATAAATACCCCTGGGAACTATGTTACCCCAGAACAATAATAACCCCTGGGAACTATGTTACCCCAGAACAATAATAACCCCTGGGAACTATGTTACCCCAGAACAATAATAACCCCTGGGAACTATGTTACCCCAGAACAATAATAACCCCTGGGAACTATGTTACCCCAGAACACTAATAACCCCTGGGAACTATGTTACCCCAGAACAATAATAACCCCTGGGAACTATGTTACCCCAGAACAATAACACATGATAAACATTTTATATATTCTGTGCATCAGATCATATATATATATAAATGTACAAGTATTTCCATACGATCGGTATGTACTTAAATCCTTTAAATAAGACATGTTTTCCGCCCCGGGAAAATATAATTAAAACAATACATTAAAAGGGGCTCGTGAAAACTCACCTTTCTGTGAGTCGGTGAGTAATATAAGGAACAGCTACGTGCCTGGATCTGTAATATAATATCTAGTCGTTACTATATAATTCCCATAACTTAAATACGTATCAATCGGTACATCTGGGAACATTGTTAACCCAGTACTGTACTCGATTCGGGGACTATGTTAACCCCGTGACACTTCTAAGGACTAAGATTGTGACATTGCTTAGAGTTTGACAGTCAATTTAGTTAAGGTGATGAAATTATAGCTCGGTTTGACACCCCGTTTGGCCGTGGGGCCCGTTTCCGTCATTTCGGTGCCGGAAACGGTAAAATCGGGTAAAATTACCCAAATCATCCGAATTATTTTCGGATGATTTATTTTTACTTAATTTACTTAGATTTATGAAATAGTCCATTTTTAGAGTTTTCATGTACCAGTCAGCTCGCTTATGCGAACTTTGCCGGTTTACACGTTTTAAGCTTTAAAAACTTGTTTTTATGTTCTTTTTAGCACAAATAATTACCCGATTAGTCTCGGGTCTTGAAATTTTGCACAAAACTTAATTTGACAGTAAGGAATTTTGTAAAAATTTTCCAGATTTATTTTCTTATATTTACATTTATTTATCTATTTTTAAATCTTATTAAAATACTAAATATATCAAAAATACCAAAACACTTTAGAAAATTCCCAAATTTTTCTGGGATGATCTTTATCATCCTCATAACTTTCTGGAATTTTCCCAGATTTATTTTCCTATATTTACATTTATTTATCGACTTTTAAATCTTATTAAAATACTAAATATATCAAAAATACCAAAACACTTTAGAAAATTCCCAAATTTTTCTGGGATTATCTTTATCATCCTCATAACTTTCTGGAATTTTCCCAGATTTATTTTCCTATATTTACATTTATTTATCTATTTTTAAATCTTATTAAAATACTAAATATATCAAAAATACCAAAACACTTTAGAAAATTCCCAAATTTTTCTGGGATGATCTTTATCATCCTCATAACTTTCTGGAATTTTTCCAGAATTTAAAACTTATTTTTCAAGCCATTTTCACCCAAAACCGAGCTAGAAAGCCCTAGAACTCGTTTCACCGAAAAGCCTACTTAGACTTTTCCAACTGAGCTCAAATTTTGTGGGTGACTTTTATATGTTATAAAAAGCTTATCTTAAATTTTCCGGAATTTTTCATCATGTTTTGCTATTTTTCACTATTTTTGGCCAAAACCGAGCATTAAATTCACCAAATATTCATCTTTTATCCAAAAATTACCAAAAATTCACAGATCTCATATTTTCATGTGTAGATCATCTCTGTGAAATTTCGTGACCCGAATCTAAGCACACGTAAATCTGTCCATTTTTCATAAACACACGAAAACCGAACTATTTTGTGTTTTCTAGCTTTAGATCGCAAGGATCTCGGTTTCTAGCCTTTGCTAGCCGCTAGATACAACACTTACAAGCACATCAACACCACACCAAGCAAGTTATACCCACAATCAAGCCATTACTTTCCTAGTGTCGGTTAAAACATCAAAACAACGATTTTGACCGTAAAAATCCGTTCTCGACTCTTTTTACTCCTTTCTTGGACCAAGATCCCTTGTATAACATGTATACATCTCTTGATCATGCAAGAGTCGGTTCCATCTCGGGTTTTCACCCATCTTTCACATGAAAACTCATTTTCACAAGATTTTAACCGTAAAATTTCATTCTAAACTCTTTTAACTAATTACTTGGATCAAAATCCTTTGTATAACTTGTATACATCCTTTGATCACACGAGAATCGGTTTCATCTCGGGTTTTCACCCATTTTTCATATAAAACTTCCTTTTCTCAAGAATTATGAAATTAAAAACAAGATTTAAGCCTCAAATTATGTATATACCTTGAAGATCTTGGTTAAAAACTCAAGAATTTGGATGAACACTTGAAGGATTTGAGAGAATTCTTGTTTGTTTGATGGATAAAAAAGAAAAAGTGAGGTAAATAATACCCCCTAGGGCCGATCGGTCCAAAGTAATGGGTGGGGTGGGTCCCACACATTCATTCTAAGCCACATATTCGGATTACGCAATCCGGATAATGTTGTGGATAATCTGGCTCGGTTCGTTTCTCGTTTAAACTCGTAATTCGGCTTAAAACGAGCATAGAATGGTCGTTTTTCGGGTCAAAATAAAATTTACATAAAACCGACCTAAAAAACTTTAAAAACTTAAATCATGACATTAAAACATCATATTATTAATAATCACGCATCTTTTTCGGCTTGATTGATCGTCTCTTGCTTGATTTGGTGTTAAAGGTTTCGTTTAGCGTACCGACGTACCATTAAATCGAAATCCTTTTTCTGTGCTATAATTCACCTATCCCGAAGCATTCATACCTCGTAAACATCACTAAACATTATATACTTCGTCTATAATGTAATTCCCGATTCATTTGGGTTTCAATAATCGTTCATTGGTTAATTGTAATTCCAATACGATTCACTATATAATCGAGTATGATTCGTACTATGAATCATATATACTCGTATATATGTACTATAACACATATAATCAATATTTAAATGACACGTAAATAGTATATTTCGGCTAGGGTATACCTGGATTTGCCGGAATCGTTACATTCTCCCCCCGTTATAAAAATTTCGTCCTCGAAATTTTACGCGTCCACTACTTCCTTTTGAGGAAATAGGTGGGGGTATTTCTTCCGAAATTCATCCTTTCGTTCCCAAGTAAATTCTGGGTCTCGTTGCGAATTCCATCTAACTTTGACCAACGAGATCTTATTGTGTCTAAGTTGCTTGATCTTACCGTCCACTATTTCGATGGGCTTCTCTACGAAGTTGAGCCTATCACTTATTTGCACACCCTCTAAGGGTAACACCGATGTCTCATCCGCTAGACATCTTTTCAAATTCGACACATGAAACACGTTATGAACTGCACTTAGTTCCTCAGGCAGTTCTAGTCGGTAAGCTACCGGACCGATCTTTGCAGTAATAATGAATGGTCCAATATATCTAGGGGCCAACTTCCCCGTCTTTCCAAACCTGACCACTCCTTTCCAGGGTGATACTTTCAAATATACTTTTTCACCCTTCTCAAATGACAACGGTTTTCGACGGGTATCGGCATAACTCTTCTGCCGGTCCCGCGCGGTTTTTAGGTTGTTCTTAATTTCAAGAATCTTGCTGGTCGTCACCTGGACCAGATCCGATCTAATGATCTGCGGGTCACCCACTTCAGACCAGCAAAGTGGTGATCGGCACTTCCGCCCATACAATGCTTCATAAGGTGCTGCCTTTATACTGCTGTGATAACTGTTATTATAGGAAAATTCAACGAGTGGGAGATGTTGATCCCAATTTCCCTTAAAGTCCAGTACGCAAGCACGAAGCAAATCCTCCAAAGTTTGAATGGTCCTCTCAGACTGACCATCGGTCTGAGGGTGGTAAGCTGTGCTTAGGTCAATACGTGTTCCCAATGCTTCTTGGACAGCTTGCCAAAGTTTGGAGGTGAAATGGCTATCTCTATCGGAGATGATCGAGATGGGGATGCCATGACGAGACACTATTTCATTTATATAAATTTGCGCAAGTCTCTCAGTGTTAAAAGTATTCTTAATTGGAATAAAATGTGCCGATTTGGTTAATCGATCCACGATTACCCAAATCGCATCATGACCTCGGGGTGTCTTGGGGAGGTGTGTCACAAAATCCATTGTGATCTGCTCCCACTTCCATTCCGGAATTTCCGGTTGTTGCAACATTCCCGAAGGTTTCTGGTGCTCCGCCTTAACCCTCGCACACGTCGTACACTTGCCGACGTATGTGGCTATATCCTTTTTCATTCCTGGCCACCAGTAAAATTCTTTCACATCCTTGTACATTTTATCTGATCCCGGATGTATGGAATATTTCGATTTATGTGCTTCATCCATGATCAAATCACGAAGGTCATGGAGGGTCGGGATCCACATCCGATTTTTGAAATAAAGAATTTCGTCCACACGCTGTTCGAAATTCTTCTCATTCCCGTAAAGTCCTTCTTTAACCAATTGGCCCTCTTTCAACGCCTCGCGTTGAGCGACTCGAATCAAATCTGAAAGGTTCGACTGGACTATCATCCCCAACGCTCGCACACGTAGTGGCTTGACTCGATCCTTTCTACTCAAGGCATCGGCTACAACGTTAGCCTTGCCGGGGTGATATCGTATGTCACAGTCATAGTCACTCAGCAACTCGACCCATCTTCGTTGCCTCATATTCAGTTCTTTCTGATCGAATATGTGTTGCAAACTTTTATGATCAGTGAATATGGTGCACTTTGTACCGTAGAGATAGTGTCTCCAGATTTTAAGTGCAAAGATGACTGCTCCCAGTTCCAAGTCATGAGTAGTGTAGTTTTTCTCATGAACTTTTAACTGTCGAGACGCATAGGCTATGACCTTTTTATTTTGCATTAACACGCATCCTAACCCTTTACGGGATGCGTCACAATATACAACAAATCCATCGTCTCCGTCGGGGAGACTTAAGATTGGCGCTTGGCACAATCTTTGTTTTAGCGTTTGAAACGCCGTTTCCTGCTCTTCACCCCATTCATATTTCCGATCCTTTTGAGTCAGGAGGGTTAAAGGTTGGGCGATGCTGGAAAAGTTCTCTATAAATCGACGATAGTATCCAGCTAAGCCTAAGAATTGGCGGATTTCTTTCGGAGATTTAGGCGCTTGCCAATTCTTAATAGCTTCAACCTTACTCGGATCAACGTGTATTCCTTGGTGGTTTATAACATGACCGAGAAATTGCACCTCTTGTAACCAGAAGTTACACTTGGAGAATTTTGCATATAACTTCTCCTGATCCAGGAGCTCTAAAACTAACTTTAAGTGTTGCTCGTGCTCCTCTTTACTCTTCGAGTATATCAAAATATCGTCAATAAATACAATGACGAACTTGTCGAGATAGGGTTTACAGACTCGGTTCATGAGATCCATGAACACCGCTGGCGCATTTGTTAGCCCAAAAGGCATAACTAAAAATTCGTAGTGGCCGTAGCGAGTCCGAAACGCGGTTTTCGGAATATCCTCCTCTTGAATTCTAACTTGGTGGTATCCCGATCTAAGATCAATTTTTGAGAAATAGCTCGCACCTTGTAGTTGGTCGAACAAATCATCGATTCGGGGAAGATGATATCTATTTTTGATGGTTAATTTGTTCAATTCCCTGTAGTCAATGCACATTCGAAGGCTTCCGTCCTTCTTTTTCACAAATAGTACAGGTGCACCCCCACCCCCCCCACGGGGAATAACTGGGACGTATAAACCCCTTATCCAACAATTCCTGCAACTGGTTGGATAGTTCTTGCATCTCGGACGGTGCAAGTCTGTAGGGGGCCTTAGCAAAAGGGCCGGCTTGAGGTAATAAGTCGATTCTGAATTCGACTTGTCGGGTTGGCGGTAATCCAGGAAGTTCCTATGGAAAAACTTGTGGAAATTCGCGTACCACGGGAATATCGTCCACCCGTTTTTCCTCAGAATCAGCGGCCGTCAGGCTCGCTAGATACGCCACACATCCCTGACGTATATATTTCAACACCTTGAGGTGGGATATAAATGGTATCATGGTGCCAGGATTTTTCTCCCTGCACTAATACCTCCTCGTCATCCGACACCCGGATCTTGACGGTTTTCTTTTCACAGTTTATTTCTACCCTATTACGTGCCAACCAATCCATTCCCACTATCACGTCAAAACTACCCAATTCTACCGGTAACAAGTCAATCAGGAAGGACTGTTCGCTTAGAATAAAAGGGCAATTCCGAACAATCCGATTAACTATCATGGTTTTACCGTTAGCGACCTCTACGGTGAAGGGTTCTATGGTTTCACCAATAGGAAGGTTTGCTATCGAAAGGAAACTAACGGAGACAAAACTTCTATCGGCGCCTGTATCAAATAATACAGAAGCGTAATGATCAGAGACGAGGAAGGTACCTGTCACTACGCTGGGGTCCTGGCGCGCCTCGTTCGCTCCCATCACAAATGCCCGGCCTCGCGCCGGATTGGACGCCGATGGCTGACCCCGCGAGTTGTCTCCCGTTTCCTCCCTGATTCAGTTTCGGGCAGTTCCTTTTGAAGTGATCCGTGCTGCCGCATTCGTAGCAAGCACGGCTAGTGGTCACCATCTGGTTTCCTTGCGGGTTCTGCTGTCGGGCTGGTTGAGTTCTAAATGGTTGCGCACGAATCGGTTGCGGTTGACGGTTCAGGTTGTTCAGATTTGTCTTACAATTTGGTGCGTAGTGTCCAACCCTGCCACACCGGTGGCACACCACCTCCTTGCACACACCACTATGGTGGTAACCACATTTCCCACATTTAGGAAACGTTCCCCTCTGCGGTTCTTGCCTTCCGCCCGAACTAGTCATGGCATAGCTCTGGGCAGCGGGCCTAGCTCGTTTACCTTGCTGTTTCTCTCGGATCCTATTGTCATACGTACCTCGCTTTCCCCCGGCCGACTCTCCCGTCGCCTTTATCGATCCGCTCCTTAAGAAATCATACGTGACAATACCAGCCTGTGTCACTGCACCCTCATACGTCTGGTGCCCTCCCGCGTTAACTATACTCCTCACTACTGGAGTAAGTCCCCAAATATAACGTTCCACCCTCTTTGACTCTGGGGTAACCAACCACGGCACTAATCGTGACAGTTCATTAAACCGGTTGGTATATCCCAAGTGGTCCGCCCCATGCATCTCTAGGTTCCACAACTCATGTTCCAGTTTCTGCAATTCATTCTTTGGGCAGAAATGTTTCAAAACAAGATCCTTAAGCTCTGTCCAGGTCATGCGGTTTGTCGCCGCCTGACCTCGAGTCTGTACTATGGTGTTCCACCATGTCAAGGCATGGTCTGTGAACGTACAGGTGGCGTACTTAACGACACAATCCTCGGGACAGTTGCTGATATTTACCACTGATTCTATTTTCTCTAACCATTTCACTAACCCATTCGGTCCTTCCGACCCGTTAAATTCTAAAGGCTTGCATAACATAAAGTCCTTGATTGAACAACCCCTGGATGATCCAGTGCGGTTGGTCTCTACAGTAGGGATAGGGCCATTACTGTCGGTAGCGACCACCGTAGGCGGTGCGTCAGTACTCGGCATAGTGTTGTCATTCCTTGGAGGATTAGCGTTTTGTTCCCCGTCATTATTTATGGGCGTTTGATTGCTCGGAGGGGTTGGATTGGTCGAGTTATTAATACTGGCGGCGATGCGCGATACTATATCCGGTATCGCCGCCTCCAACTGTTGAGCAATCAAACGGCTCACATCTACTTCCGATATTTTCGTTGATCGTTTCGGTGCCATTCTACACAACATCAAGGAAACACATATAATTAATACCATTCCAAATTATGAAACACAAAACACATTCCATACATTAATAAACATTAGTACATATTACACAAACATCCATTTACATACTTCCCAGTCATCATTACATAACTAAGTTTTAATACAAAGGGCCTATGTTGGTATCATCCTCGACATAACCCGCAATGGGGTCAGTGCTTGAATGATACCCAAAAGTATCGATAATGATATGCCCTACAAGAGACCCCCTATGGGCCAGTGGTTGTACTATAACTAAACAAGATTCACTCCGTGTTAGTATCACCACTAACTACTTACACGGAGTATCAAAAAGCGGTTCAAGATTCTACCATCCAACACGTCTACACATGGTGGTAAACCAACCCCACCAACACCGCCACCAGCACCACCAACACCGCCATCATAACCCGCATTCGGGTTTCCATCTGGTCGATCAACCAGTGGGAGTATGAGCACTCCCTTTTTAACTGGTTAATAGCATACTGGTGGTCCAGTATGCTGTCCCCGAGGTACGCCCGCCTCTGTACCCCCACGACCAGGGCGGCAGAGTGCTCGTTCACCTGCTCGGTGAGAACACGTAGCCAAGCCGCCAAGTCCCGCTCCTGCCTTGGAAGACCCCACACAGGTAGGGTTGCAGGCTCGGGTTGGGGGCGGGAAGACTCGCCCCGGTGGTATGTGGATCTGGGTGGGGTAACAGTGGGCGGAACATACGGGGCACTGATCCGCGCCGTGAGGCGGGGACCGTGTCTGGGGGGAATCGGGGCGGTCTGTGGTGCGGGCGGGGTAGGAGACCTGGTAACCCTAGCAGGGGAGGGTACACTAGCACTCCTAGCTGGGGTGGTCTGTCTAGAAGTACTATGACTAGCCTCCGAAGGCTCGGAGCTGGGTGCTACACTTGGGCTTCCAGAGGCCCCGGAACTGACCTCTTCCGGGTCCTCTTCCGTCGACACACTAGGTGTTCTTGCTATTTTTACCAGCACACAAGTTAACAAACATATAGTCCCTTTTCATAGTGTAATTCATAATTAAATTAATCATGCACTTACTTATACAATTTTGCCACATAATAATATTATTATACATTTACACATATGTTGCCAATTTTACCTATTTAAGTCCCCCGTGACTTCCCCTGAATTCCCTCGTGCAGACAAGTCTGTTATTATGTTCCGGACCATAATAACCCACTTGTCCATCCAAGTTCATCCCGATCTCGTCACAATATATTATTAGTTGATATTCAGATCCTATAATACTTGAGCTACTGGTTATATTTTAGGTATCTTTTTCAGACATCCTAATTCTTTATAACCAATGGCTCTGATACCAAGTTCTGTAACACCCCGTAACCGCAGCGGAAACGTACACGGGATGCAACAGACACATCTGATATCAACAGCATTGCTTATAAAGAAAATACCACTACATTAATTTATAACATATTACATTGTTGCGAGTTGCGTTACTGTCTAGGTGTTACACACATATATTACCAATAAGACATTAATAAATTCATTACAAAACATAGAGCAGCAAGCTTCCAACAGGTAGCACAGATAGTTAAGCACATATCAATCATTCCAACTTGGGCATACCTAGAAAACATGTAAAGAAAACGGGTCAACTACGAATAGTTGGTGAGTTTCACTAATTTAAATAAACACTGACAAATCATTTTAATAATCATTTATTAACAATATAATCATGCTGGGA